>NC_092859.1:35360345-35363482 GCF_032062135.1 Pyxicephalus adspersus
TTATTTTTCATTTTTACCTAAAAAGGGGGGGCTGTCTTATTTGATGGCCCTGCCTTATCATCGGGGAAACACGGTAGTTAATTCAGAGGAAGGAAAAAAAAACTCCGGTTCAGTTTGCTCCAAAGGTCAAAGCAGAAGCATTGACTTGTAAACAGTGTCATGTAATAAGTTCCCAGTCTCTGAAAAATCTTCTGCACTATGTTTTTAATTTTTATTCACTACTGTAGCATGGCCCAAGGTCTTACCATCTTCTGTAACATGTCTTCAGTCTCTCACTGTCTTGTGTGATATGTCTGCAGTTACACATACTAAATAATGGTGATGACAGGGGTCAAAGTTGTTTATTATTTCAGTTATGCTTAGTTTCTTTGACTAATTTTGACACCAAAGTAAATTTTAAGACACAATATATGAAAAAAAAGTTTTATTTTATATTTATAGCATTATATATAGTTACATATTAGGTTAAGTTGAAGCCCATCAAGTTTATATGTGTGTTCATATATGTACACAAATATCTCATATATATATATATATATATATATATATCCATCACATATTTACATCAGTCCTATGTTCAGGGGGTATCTAACAATGGCCCAGCTGTATTTTTATATTAAGCTGCTATTCTATGGATGTGAGTACAATGCCACTACTACAATTTCCGGCATCATTCCCGTCTCTAGATCAGTGGCCTCTGTGCCTATGCGTGGCCCCGCATTTTATAGACGCAAGGGATGCTGGGATATGTAGTAGCGGCATCACTCGTGTCTATTGAACAGCAGCCTATGCGTGGACCCCGCGGAGTTTATACTGATAGGTAAGCCAGAGGATTGTGCCAGAGAATGCAATATGAAACTAAATGAATGCAGCAATTCATCTGGTTTCACATTGCATGTAAAACAATTAGGAAAAACAATAAGCAGCAACAAGACTACGTACCCTACTTTACTACTGACAACCATGCAGATTACTCCAAAGTGAAAGTTTGGCACACTCCAGGATAAACAAAATCCAAAACACTTCTCTTCTGCATTTTTTATTTTTCTATCATGCAGTACTCTAAGGATCTACTTATAAAGCTATTTATGAATCTGGCCTTCACTAAATTATCTCCTTGTGGAGAATCTCCCATGTTCATGCATTTCAGCAGCAGTAATTGATTCTCCACCAGGGAATGTTTCCTTGAATGTCGGATTCACTGCTTTATAAATAGACCCCTAAGTGTAGGGCACACTTATACTACACTGTAAATTTCAAGTTTGGCCTGCGACTTGGTCTAAGTTTTTAATTTCGGCCCTCTGTGTATTCGAGTTTGA
Source organism: Pyxicephalus adspersus (assembly GCF_032062135.1). NCBI lineage: Eukaryota > Metazoa > Chordata > Amphibia > Anura > Pyxicephalidae > Pyxicephalus > Pyxicephalus adspersus. The sequence continues at coordinate 35,361,665 of NC_092859.1, forward strand.
CACCCCTGGTTCAAGGCAATGCAAAGACAAGGACATAGGGCAGTCAAGGTGAAGAATAAACTAAAGTACTCCATCCCCTTTAATAAACTGAGATGAATGTTGCCTGCATGTCTACATGTTCAGTAGCTAAGCCAGGATATGTTGAAGCAATGCCATCTACTGTCCTCTGGTCCTAGCAAGATCATCTTTACTCCATGGAAAACTGAACAGATTGGGGGGTTTGGGTGCTGTGACATGGTTAAATTAGTCTAATGTAGTCATATTGAGCTAAGAAAAACAAAGTTACTGTACATTTAACAAAAAATGTTATTGTTACTATATTGTGTTTTTCATTTGGTAACTATGATAGATAATGACAATGTATTTATTTATTTTTTTAAATGTGTGATAAAATTCATATATTAACATACACCCCAACACACATATATAGTAAGAAAACACATACCTGTGCAAGTAAATCATGTGCCTTATGGTGTGCTGAGTTGTTCAATATAGTGTAAATGAGTCTTTTTTTTGTTGCACAAAAAGGTGTTGAGAGTCCATTCAATGTATGCGGTAATCATTAAAGTTAATAGGAACTTATTAGGATGTACCTGTATGTATGTAATCTGTTTTTGTTGTTGTGATACAGTACAGTGAGTAAGCAATGTCACCGTAGAAAATTCAGGAAGCAAAATAAAAACCTAAAATCAGAAAACTTTGCACCCAACACACACAGTATAAAGAGTGATAAGGTGCAAAATTTTACTTTTTTGTTCCAGGGTTTAGATACACCTTATAAAAAATATCAACCACGTTATTGAGGTTTATAATGGAAAAGATTATTTTTGCTTGCTTTTGACCCAGCTTCACCTGAAAGTTATAATAAACCTTATTATGTCACGTTTGATGTACAACCAACCTGGTTGTAAAATAGAAAATAGATTTAAAAATCTTGCTGGACAACAAACAGAGGTATAAAGGAAGAATGAAGAGAAGAATACAAGAAGCTGTGATCAGGTGTTTATGTAAGTGTACCAGAGAGAAGTCAGCTGTTCTGGAACAGGGAACCTGAATGCTAACATTCCACACAGCTAGTCTTGTGTGATCTCTCTGTGTAAATACAAGTGATGATGAATGGGACCGGGCTGGGTGTGGCAGGACAGCACAGGCAGCCAGAATAGAGTGTGCGGCAGAACATCCTCCCCTTTATATAGTTGTACGGCCTATTTATGTCAGCAACCTATGTACTTATTTTATTTATATTCGAAAAAGTATGGGACAATCCCGCAACTGAATCCAAGGTCATCAGGGACAGGTTTGTGTGAGTTATAAGTGAAGAAAGAACTTTCTGTAGAGTTTGGTCAGTTTTTTGGCATTCATTTGTTGCATTTATACCTTGCTGATATATACGACTGAGCACCAAAGGGCAGTGGTTCTCGACATTTTTAATATAGTGAAACCATGTTTCGAGGTGGTCTGGGCACCCCTGCTATAAATACTATATCCACAGCTCATAGTATATTAGTGTGGTGGTCAGCAAAAAGAACGACTCTTACATTGCCAGTGGAAAGATTGCCACCCTTACAGATGCCAAAAAGATCATTGGTGTCAAATTGCTCATTGCTAAAGGACCCGTTATCAACCTCTAGAAGAACCGTAGGGTTCCACAGAACCCTGTTTGAGAAACACTGCCCTAGACTATAAGTACAGAGGAGTGCATTGGCTCCTAAGCCCATTAGAGCAGAAAGGCTCAATTATGATGGCTTGCCATCTTGAATAAGGTAAGTTAGGGAGTCCTAGCTTTTAAGCTATGGTTCAGCCACCCCCCAACTATAT
>NC_092859.1:35363495-35430587 GCF_032062135.1 Pyxicephalus adspersus
CCGAAATCCTTATTAACGTTGCATTAGGTATAATGTGTATTCTCAGAGTAAAAATCCCCCCCCCCCCCCCCCCCCCCCCCCCCATCTTTATCTATCCCTCACATATATACATGTTTTAAAAACTAGCAGTTAGAGGCAATGCCAGGACAAGAACCTAAGGCAGTCAAAATAAACTAAAGTGCTCCACGCTTTTTTTTTTAAACTGAGATGGATGGTGCTTGCATGCCTACATGTTCAGGATCTAAGCCACACCATGATGCAGAAATGACATCTGATGTCCTCTGAACCTATTGTGACCCCATTAGGGCAGAAGGGCTCAATTGTGATAGAATATCCTCCTGAACAGGGTAGGTTAGGGTCTTAGTTTTAAAGCTCTGCTTTAGCCTTCCCCAATTACCTTTTCACTTAGGATAATGTTACTCAAATGTCCAAGACATTTAACTAAATTCAAAGTAACATGACATGATGGCTAAGTCTTTCATTTACTAGACTGTAGAGTGACAGGGTCTTTGTTTGCGTGCCCATGTCATTGTCTGGATCCCACTATCTATACCAGCAGTAGGGTCCTGTTAGGCTCCAGGAGCCTGGACTTTAAAATGAGGGGTCAGTGGAAGTAAGGGAATGTAACACTGGATCACAGGTCCCCATTCCTGAAAGGAGTCCCGACAAGGACATATGAAAGCAGCTGTAGGTAATCTAAATAGGTATTTGAGGTTTTTATTTATAGAATGCTGGTAGACCCTCCATACTCTTCCTTACCCAGTTGGTTTCCCCAAATAACTTCCCCCTTCTCCCCTTACCCTCTTTTTTCTCCCTCAAATGTTTTTTTCTTTGTTTCCCTTATGTTTAATACCCCACCACTGGTTACTTAGAATATTTCTTATATAGAGTAAGAGGACCCGAAAGATATAAATAAAGAAATTATAATTATTTTTGATGACTGCTTTATGATGACTATGTTCCTTTCCCTTCATGTTGTTTTACCAATGTTTGAAATTTTTAATTGGAAAACTAATACACTTTTTTTAAATAAAAAATGCTGGTAGAGAGAGTATGTATGTGCCTGGATATGAACCTTAAACCAAAGTTTGCAGATTATAATGTCAGTAATGGTAGCTTCCATGTTTCTTTCAGGAAGTCCAGTGGATTTCAAATACATTCCCGATAGATGGGTCCATTTTGAATTGTGACAGAGACATAAAAAAACTGGAATATACCCAAATTTGAAAAACCAAAACACAGAAATGTGTGTGGGGCTCTCCAACTCCAAATTTTAAAGTTAAACATTAAAGACAATCCAGCAATCCTAATAACTCCCTGGCTCTGATATGGGGTTCATAACATAGAGCCACCCAACTTGCAGTTTGTTACTACACTGGTCTGGCTTCAAATTAAGGAATTACTGGGCAACAGTACTTACCAGTGTTTGTTTTTCCAGCAACAGCGAACAGTAAGCCCTTTCATTATTTCAAGTAAGATGCTTTTGGCCCCTGAAATGTGTTAGCTGCATGCACCATGGCATAATAAATTGTTTCTGGACTCTTTTATAAGATTGGTCTGGTACTCTTTTTTTTAAACCCATATAGTATCTCTAGTGGAAACTTAAGCCAAGATCCCAGCTTCACACAGACACAAAAACTTTATTCAGCACACCAGGCACACACATTTTAGGGCAAAACTACATGTTTTGCCTATAAAAAACAAAGGGAAGAACTGAAGGAACTGGCTGTCTTGTGGGAAATTATAGCAATTGTCCAGGAAAATCCATCCTATTCAATCAAATATTACCTCTTCATACTAAAACAGCTGCTACCTATTGGTACAACAATTAGCTAGTCTGCCACATCCCCAAACTTTGAACAAAGCAAAACAAGAAAAAACACAAATGGGACAGTTTAGACAGCTAAACAGATACTAAACAAATACTTATTCACAGGGTATTAAAATGCTCAAAATATTGTAATTTTTAATTCATATTAAAAACAGTAAAAACATAGCAAGTTCCCGTCTCTATATTTGGTAAACACAGTAATAAACGTAAGATCTTTAGAACAATGTCTCTGCGTGTTTCGCAGTAACAGCGTCCGCTTCATCAGGAGGTCTAGAGAATTTCGCGCTCTCATGCTTCAGAGCATGCTATAGATGTTTAAATTTAAAAGGGTCCCAAGTACCAGGGAGACAGGTCACCTGACAGCCAAACAAATTCTCTGTATAATGGATGGGTACTCAACCCCTTATTTATGCATCTTATAAATCAATATCAGACTTCTAAACCATTTGAAAACAAAAAGAAATAACCTAGCAGGGGGGGCTTTTGGACATAACTGCTCTTCACAGCTGCCTCCTATTATTATTATTAATATTATTAATGATAATAATAAACAGGATTTATATAGCGCCAACATATTACGCAGCCCTGTACATTAAATAGGGGTTGCAAATGACAGACTAATACAGACAGTGATACAGAACGAAAGGACCCTGCCCCGAAGAGCTTACAATCTAGTAGGTGGGAGAATTTCACACACAATAGGATGGGAGATATGTAGTGGTGGGAAGTAGTGATGGTTTCAAAAGGCAGAAGATGGGTAAGCAAGTTTGAAAAAATGGGTTTTAAATGCTCTTTTAAATGAGCAGAAAGTAGGAGCAAGTCGAATAGGACGAGGAAGACCATTCCAGAGAGTTGGGGCAGCTCTAGAGAAGTCTTGTATCCGTGCGTGTGATGAGGTTATGAGTGAGGAAGACAGTAGTAGGTCATTGGAGAAGCAGAGAGAGCGGCTGGGGGAGTATTTTTTTACCAGGTCAGAAATGTAAATGGGACAAGAACTGTGGAGGGATTTGAAGGCAAAGCACAGGAGCTTAAATTTGATTCTAAGGTGAAAAGGAAGCCAATGTAGAGATCTGCATAGAGATGCAGCAGAAGAGGAGCGGTGGGAAGGATGGATGAGTCTGGCTTCAGCATTCATAATAGATTGTAAAGGAGAGAGTCGGGTAAGTAGAATACCAGAGAGGAGGAGGTTACAGTAGTCCAGACGAGAGATAAGAGCATGTACAAGGAGTTTGGTGGTCTAAGGGGACAGGTAGGGGAGGATTTTGGAGATGTTGCGTAGGTGAAAGTGACAGGACCTGGTAATGTTCTGAATATGGGGGGTAAATGAGAGGGCAGAATCAAAGGTGACACCAAGACAACGTGCCTGAGTGGAGGGACGAATAACAGATATATGTCAAGGGGAGATTAGGAATTTGGGGGGGGGGGGGGGGATGATGATGAATTCTGTTTTATCCAGGTTGAGCTTCAAAAATCAGTCAGACATCCATGATGAGATGGCTGACCGGCAGCATGAGACCTTATCCAGGACTGAGGGAGACAGGTCAGGGGTGGACAGACAGATCTGAGTGTCATCAGCATACAGATGGTACTGTAAGCCAAAGGAGGATATGAGACCACCGAGAGAGGAGATGTACAGAGAAAAGAGAACCGGTCCAAGGACTGACCTTGGGGAACACCAACAGGGAGGAGAGTGGGTGGGGAGGAGTTACCATTGAAAGAAACTTGAAAGTACCTGTCAGACCGATAGGAAGCAAACCAAGAGAGAGTTGTCTCACTGATACCAATGGAGCGCATGATTTGTATTAGAATGGGGTGATCAACAGTATCAAAAGCAGAGGAAAGATCAAGGAGAAGGAGCAGGGAAAAGTTGCCTTGAGACTTAGCTCTGATGAGGTCATTGGCCACTTTATTAAGGGCTGTTTCAGTGGAATGGGCAGCTCGAAAATCAGACTGGAGGGGGTCAAGGAGGGAATTGGTGCTCAGGTAATCGGTGAGTCTTTTGTAGACATAGCGTTCAAGAGGTTTAAAAACATATGGGAGAAGGGAGATAGGACGGTAGTTTGAGGGTAGGGAGGGGTCTAGTGAGGGTTTCTTTAGGATAGGGAGAATTATGACATGTTTGAAAGCTGAGGGGTATTTACCAGTAGAAAGGGAGAGACTAAATAGTTCGGTCAGGGCAGGGGCCAGGGTGGCGGAATGGGCATGGAGTAGATCAGAGGGAACTGGGTCAAGTGGACATGTAGTAGACGGAGATGATGAGAGAAGAGATAAGACTTCGTCCACAGTAACAGGGCTGAGGGAGGCCAGTGATGATTTACAGGTGGAAGGGGAGGGTATGGTTGGAGTGGCTCGGTGAGCAGAGACATCATGTCTGATTTTGTCTATTTTATCTCTAAAGTAGGTGGCAATGTCTTGGGCAAAAAACTGAGTACCAGGACACCTATTGTAACCATTAGGAACTGGTCAAAAGTTGGGGTCTGGGGAAGGTACTTTTTGGTTGCCCAGGTACATAATCTCAAAGACTGTGTAAACCAGCAAAAAATGTGTTTTCTGTTACCACTAGTATGGTGATGACATTGTCACCTCACCTTCAATTCCAATTGTATGACTTTACCTGTTGATAATTAGAAGAATTTAAGAATCAGTCCTCTATAAAACCTCACCAACAATGTCTGTAGAGTGCTTCAGTCACCTGAAATTATTTTTAGACCGTGAATGGAACATCATTTGGCAGCAGTTGGTTCCTGACATACAAGGTGTAATGACAGATTGCTTGCCGTACCTGTTCCCTTACCAGCTGTGAAAAACACTGAGGAGGAAATGTAACACTTCATAGGAATGAAAAGTCAATAGCAATGTAAAACACTTACGTCAATGTCTGGGTTTACTCCTAAATATGACTCCAGGTGCTGTAACAAATGCTCATGTGAATTTTCAGAGTCTTATCATTGAATTACAGTAAGGTAATCTGAGCATGTAAAGAAATTTCAGTTTACACCATGTTCAGTCTGTTCTGTACAAAATTGTGCAGTGTGCTGGCTGAGAGTGTGCTGAGTGCAATAAAATGACTGCCAAAATTTGAGAAATTACTCTGCTGCTTTATGGTGAAGCCCTGCTACGTCACCTGCTCTAGCCTTTGGAGAACCTAGTCTTGCTTTTTTGTAGCACATCAAGATACCATACACAATGGCTTAACACCAAGGAATTACAACCGGGGGTAGCTGATGATTTTCTTTTATTTATAGACAAACTGCTATGTGCTACTACTCCCTACTGCTTCCATGTACCTATGATCCCCCTCTTACAATGCCTTTACCTTCTTATTTCTTTAATAGGATTATTATTATTTTTATACTTATATGGGACCATCATCTTCCTTAGCATTGTAAAGAGTACAATATAGACAATATTTGGTAACTATATTACCTAAATGAACTGTACCTTATACGAACCTCTAGTCATATACAGTTGACATTCATAAATCCGGCAACCTTGGTACCCGAGGAGTGCCGGATTTTTGAAGGTTATAATTACCTCCACACACAGGCCAGCCTTCCTCTCGCAGCACCCGCAGACATCTTGCACAGTTCCAAGGAGCAGCAAGCAAGCAAGACCTAACGGCTGTTTCTGCAGAACAGTGCCATCAAATCATGAGTGGCCAAACAGTGTACTACAGTCCCTGTATTGAAAATGCGATCTGAAATTCATGCCCAAAAACTGAAGGAACCGGATTATCCATGGTCGGATTTTCGATCATCAACTGTAGATTAAAAATAAATAAATAAATAATAATATTATAATAATAATGCAAAGTATAAAAAAATAACATCCAACAAAGCAGTTCCTTTCATAGGGAGAACCATAACAATAAAAACAAGGGGGCTGGTCCATCCAAGAGTATGGAGACATCTTTGTTTAAGCCTATTTAGGTGCAGCATCTATTTTCCAAATGATCATAGGCAACAAAATCATGTAATTCATTATGCCTGTGCAGTTGTTAGTTCTATCTAAAAATGTTTAGCACAATTAAACTGTTGCTGTGGTGTGGTTATCGCTTCACCTCAACTATTTCCTTGGGTGAGACACTACCTGTAGGTGTGTCACTGCCGAGAGCCTGTGGAGAATGAATAGGGGTAGTAGTAAGAGGTTTAGCAATACCTGCTTCCTGGCTGTAAAATGTGCAAATGGGTGAGTGGCCAAGCGACTAGCAAAGTGGGAGTCTCTTGGAGCCACACAGGAACACTTGTTTCCACAAACATGAATTCTCCTAGTTTGTAAGCTCTTCAGGGCCGGGTTCTCTCCTTCCCCTGTGTCACTGTCTGTATCTGGCTGTTATTTGCAACTGCTATTTAATGTACATCGCTGCATACTATGTTGGTGGCATATAAATCCTTTTTTATTCCTAATAATATCCACCCAATACACACTTTCCTGTCATTTCAATGTAACATAAAATTTAAACAATATCCCAAAATCCCTGGATAGTTTTTAAAGAGGCATTTTCCAACATGCTGGACATTTTTAGCATAAGCCATTCAGCTTGCCATAGGTCACATCATTTCTGAACGCTGATTCCTATATGATTAGCTATTGACATCACGTTTTTACCAATTCCAGGCTGTGGAGAGCTTGAATAAAAGGTCTGACTGTAGTGTGACATGAGTCTATTTATTCAAAAACTCTGATTCTCAGTCCACAATTGTATCACATTGAAAAGGCTGATCAACGAATACGCCGGATATCTCCAGTCAGCTGAATGGTGCAGATTTCCCACTGCGGGGGTTTCCACACATTTTTATTAGAATGATAAACTGATGATCTGCTTAATCTAACATCCTCCTTCTGCAAACACCAGAAAAAGAATGGAAATGAAAAAAAGAAGTAGATCAGAAGGAAATATTAAAATATTAAAATTAAAAATATTAGCAGAGAGTAAGAGCTCCATCTGGTGCTAAATCTGAAAAGTGTGTAATATAAAAAGCAGCTGCATTGCCCCCTCACCCCTTTAACTGGAATTAATAAATACTAGTTGTTAGATAGCTCTGATTAGTAGAGTTGGTTAGTGGATCAGAGCTGTTCCGACCTTGGATTAGAACTTGAAATCTAAGTTTGGATATGCTGTGCCCAAGCAAAGTGCCCATTCTATGAATCATCCAAAGACAGGCTGCTGTATTGGCATTCCTGATGCCTTCTAGAGAGGGCTACAGCTAGCCAAGTCACCATCTTCTATAAGTGAGGGACAGAGCTTGGAGCACAGCCAAGGGTACTGTTGGAATTAAAAAAATATACCCTTGCTGCAAATGTATTTAGGGGAAAGTACTTTTGCAAAAAGTGGTTTTGGGAAAGTGCTTGAGAGAAAGTGATTTGGTAAATGTGCTTGGGAACATTGTGACTGTTACGCAGAATTTATTACCACTTAAACATAGGTGATTGTTCTCGTTGAGTAAAAAAATCACCTATTATCTCATGATAGCATGATTAGGGACGAACAGAATGGAACAATGGATTCAGATAGACACAAGTTGTCCTAGGTTTCTAAAGTTGCAAATGGAACTATTGCTATTGGTTCTACACCAAAAATAATAGTCTTAAACCTTGTTCCAGTTTTTTTTCAGTTTACCCCTATTGATAAGGACTGCTGTAGACACAGAGAAGGTGCCCAATTTCCATGCCAGTACTTTTATAGTCCCATCAGATTCCAACTGTTCACACAGGTTTGTCCCAGCGTTAGGATTGAAGCTGTGTCTTCTGTATATCAATATGGCTTGTGGGTGATTTGGCCCTGAGTAAACTTAAAGTAAAATGTCCACTTGGTATATTTTTTTTTTGAAAGATTAGTGCATCTAAAACTGATATTTCATTGTTTGATAGACGCTGCAGAGTTAAACCATTTGATTAATTCTTGGGTTGCTTGTGGATTTAAATTAGAGAGGTCTAGACAGATTGCACACTGCTAGTATTGGTGATAGCCACAGTAAAAAATCCTAATAAAGGAAAAACGTGGATCCTGCAGGGGTTATACTGCAGCAGAAATGATATCAAAGGAAAGATGGGGTGCTCTTATATTTTGAAGACTCTGCAAGGGGCAATGGGAGCAATAAAGTAGAAATGAAAGGTTCAGCTATTACTGGTCCTATGACAAAATCAATGGTCTCCAATGCTGGAAGTAATACCTAAACAAGCTTTTGTAAAATAAGATGCAAAAAAAAAAATAGTAACAAAAAAATATTTGTGCACAATGTTTCACTGTGGTTACTTATTGCTAAAGTGTGTGGAAAAAAAACAGAGATCAGGGACTTTAAAGGACCAATAGAGGAAACTATAGCCAAAAGTTTTCTGGTATTATAGCTTTTCCAGTTTCACTCATGTCTCTGCTATAATCCTTCCAGTGAAAGTTGTATTAAGAAAACATGTTTTCAAATTTTAATAAATAAAATATTTGAGAAAAAATGTTAATGGCAGACAGCCTAGTTCAACTTTAGAGGCTGTATTTGATGACATAGGGAGGTTGTTGCTGGAAACAATAGGGTAGGTGCTGACAAGTATTGCTCTTGATTTTACGAAGATAATAGCAGTGGGCAGCAGGTTAATTCAGAATCTTCAGTATGATAACATCTCTATGGCACCTCAAATAAATGTAAGCTATTTGGATTTGATCTAGGACTTCTTACTATTTGTACTGCATAATGCAGGCCAGTGAACTGGCCAGTCTGAAATGCTCTCCAAAAAACTGTGTCTACCTTCCCTATATTGGTATTGTGCTATAATCAAGTCTTTGGCATTTTGCACAGTAGAGTAGGAACTTGCCAGAGAGGAATTGTGTTGATGCAAATGGACGGCTGGAGCTTCATATGAACTTCTTATACCTTATTTAAATCTATCAGAATGGCATAAGAAAAAGGCTACACTACAGTTGCAGACCTGCCAACATTTACTACATTGATGGCCCAATATAAATTGACTCAAATTAACCATTTCTGCAATAATACATTGATTTCTAATGTAGGTATACCTACAAAATTGTAGTTCCACTTACAAGTTCTGCCTGACAAGTTTTAAAAAGGGAATCTCCTTTTACTATAATTTTCTACAAGATAAGGACCTATGGGTTAAGTCTACACCATTTTCTATTTTGAAACAAACTTTTTCTTCTGAATATTAGCAAAAAGCTATTGTCTCTAATTACCAAGCATCTAAATGCACCGCACATGTCCTCAGAAAAATATTCTTGCAGTAGTACCATACCCCTTTTAGATTGTCTAATTCTCTGAGGATATTTCACCTGAGTGCTTGAGACAATGTAATGAAATCAGCACATTTGTACTCACATGTTCTGGAGCTTAAACTGGAGCTTCAAGAGTTTGACCAGCCACTGGTTGCTGCCAGGTTGCGGTCCTTGGGCACACCAAGGTGGGCAAAGCACGGTACCAAATCACAAAGCAGAAGGATAGTCGAGGAAAGCCGGGGTTGAGGCAGGCAGCAAGTAAGAGAGGTCAGGTCACAAGCAGATCATTTGACTGGGATCCAGGAGACAGACATTAGTGACACAGGGGCCACTGAGGGCACAGGGAACACTGGAGACACTGGAAGACACAGGAGGCACAGGAGACTCAGGGATATCCACAGACTGACAAGAACACTGGAACAGCACAGGGAAGTTGACAGGGAACCAACAGACTACACAACGAGGGGTTAACGCAGGAGCTGGACAAAGGAAACACTGAATTAAGCACCAGGTGAACAGGAACTAACTCACAGAACTAGGGGCTTGGTACAATTGAGACACTTTGCACGAACACAGAGTGCAGTGTGTAAACGCACGCCCAGAGTCAGGACTGCCGGCATGCGCAGAAGAGATGCGTCTGCACTTTAGCAAGGAAGAGGTAAGTGACAGATTTGCTCTAGTTTTTGAAATAATTACCTCAATAATAACCTCATAGAAAACCAATGAAACATGAAAATTAGGCAAAATTTAACTAGATATTCCTACGTAAACAAAATTAATTTTTGAAATACTTAATGTCAATATATTCTATATTCAGTATATTTACAGAACTAATAACAAAGAAGTTATTGAAAAACTTGTATGATTTCCTTTCATGCTGATGATGAGGACAATCACCTTGAAGGCTCCAGCAGTAGTCTGCCATCATGTGTCTATCCCATCTGACCCAATACCTTTCTTCCATCACCTTTATATCTTGATGGAACCTCTCCCCTTGTTTCTCACTGAAATCACCAAGGTTTTCCTAAGAATTTTTATCTAGATAGTGTACCTTTATGCTCATGATAGCACCCAAATTTTAAGAGCAAGTTTTTTATCAGTTGCTTTATGGTTACCCAAGAATTTTTGACAACCATGACATAGCTGTGCCGGCAGAAGCTTCAGTATCAGTCATGTAACTTGTGAAATTTGAATCATTTATCAGTTTCCGAATCTGGGGACCATCAAAGATTCCTGCTTTTAATTTTTCAGTTCTCACTCCAGGGAAGGATCCACAAATGTATTTGAAGCAATCACCATCCTTGTTCAGACCTGTAACAAATTGCTTCATTAATCCCAACTTTATGTGTAGTGGAGGGAGAATGATTTTTTCTTTGTCAACCATTGGCTCCTGTTAATGATGTTCGCTGCACCTTTTTCATGTTTTCCCTTGGAGGTCATGTCACTTTTTCCAGTGATCCTGCTTTGCTGTACTATCCTACAAGCAGATGACACATGGGTACTTTGTGTATCCACTTTGCTGTCCAAGTAGGAAGTTCACCATTTTTAAATTAACACATATGGACCATTTGTGTTCATAATAGCAAAGCTTTTGTAAGACCATTTTTGATATTATCATATTCTTCTTTAAGTTTTGTTGAGTGACCAATTGGAATTGATGCATAGCATTTACCATTTTGCAGTAAAACAGATTTCAAACTTCGAGTGGAACTGTCTGTGAAAACCTGCCAGACTTCTGCTCGGTATTCTGGTACTCCCATATGGGCTAGTAGTCCAGGGATGTTACAACAGTACACAAAGTCTCCATCTTTACTGAAATATGGTAGGAGTGTCACCTCTCTTGTCCTATAAACCGTTATATTAACTTCTGGTCCCAGACAGTTCTTTTCTTTTAGCCTGGATGCCAAAAGTTCAGATGCTTGTTTTAACAGACTTAGGTCACATATGTAATCATTGAGCTCTTCTTGGGAGAACTGCTGGTTTGATAAAACACTTCCTTCATATTCACTTCCACTGCTAACTCCTGGATTACACTCCAAACCCTGTATATCCTCCATGTCGGATACAGTAATATCATGGATTTAATGTACAGCGCTGTGTAATATGTTGGCGCTATATAAATCCTGTTTATTGTTATTATTAATATTATTATTAATAATAATAATAATAACAATAATAAAATGGAGTGTACTGAACACTGATATGGGAACATCAGCACCATGCGGCACAGGTCGTCTTGCTGATTCCAAATCAGGGTACTCCCACTTGTTTTTCTTAACGATAACGATTAAAACCTTTTACATTCACAGCACAAAAATAACAATCATTATGATGATTTTTGGGCTCTAGCCATACCATAGATACACCAAATTTCAAACTTTTTAGTTTTCTATTTTTCCACTGACGTAGACACTCTACACAAGTTTTGCATACCATATGGGGAGCCCAATACTTATCTTGGTCCCCCAGTTTAATACCAAAATATGCAAGATATGCTTGTTTCACAAATTCTGTAATGTTTCTTCTTTGTTTTTGCTTAGAATATTCACCACAAATATAGCAAAATACATTTGGGTCATTTAAACAATTTTTTCTTGAAGAACTCATATTTCTGTAAAAAAAGAAAATGTATGAAAAAAAGAAGGCAAATGAAAGTTTCATGAAAATAATGCTACATTTAATATATGAAATGCAAAACATCGGTGTAAATAAAGGTTGATAATAATATGCTGTGTTAATATTTGTTAAAGTTTTGTCATTTCTGAATTTAGCAGACTTGAAATACACTAAATATATTGAAAAATCATTGGCAAGTGAAAAAAAAATTTTTTTTTGTTGAGCTGTGTTATTAATACGTGAAAGCAGTAACATGGAATTCTCACTCCTGGAAGGCTTGCTTGATATACTATCCTTATTTAAGCATATTAGTACGAACATCATTAAAAAATGTTGATTGAAGATCAATGCACAGGTTCGAAAAGATATTTGAAAATGACATGATACAGTGTATGAAACAGAACTATTATTATTGTTAAGATTACTCCCTTTATTTTCTGTCTCTTTTTATTTTATCTTATAGTTCTTTTATTTTGACTGCACACTTTTTACAATTCTATGTTATAGAGTATTGTTGTACATATGCCTATATATATAAACACAGTTATTTGTTTGTAACTGATAAATTGAAACCAATAAAAAATAGTGATGGATAAGTACCACAATGAAAGAAGCTTTGTCTGTATGGCATTTACATTCTGGGAACTAGAGCCCAACATGATTTGTTGCCATAATTTTTTCTCTGCAACCATACAGGCATATCCATCTCCAACTTGTTGACATAGGAAAAAGAGTAGGAGAAGATTTTAAAAAATAGGGACCGTCTACTTTTAATGGCAGCTATGGCAATAGGGAGACTACATGTGTGATGCTTTGGTGTCTATTACTGCACAGGTATGCAATAACATGCTGCATACAAAGGTCAGCTTTGCTTGTGTCAGTAACAAGTGTACAATGCACATACCTGCAATAAAAAGGTCATTTTAACAGAAATATATAATATATGAAGAATTAAACCACAACCCAATTTTTAACAAAAAACATGGAAAACATTAAATAAAAAAAGGTAAAAAACAATATAAAAAAGTGACAATTAGCAGGAAAGTTATGATCTTAGCCATGTGACCTGTAAATATGTAGCATTCTTCTACAATTTGTGGATTAAAAAGCAGACAGCCTGATCAAGTCACTATCCAGCATTCTGTGTCCCAGTAATATTGCCAGGACACAGTGTAGCAGCAGTTAGTTTACTAACCTGCACTTGAAATACTGTTTGCTTATCTCTACCTTCAACATTTTGTTAGTGATCTGACACAGCCAAAAAGTCAAAAATTCTGATTTAAATACTTGTCATTAGTTCTGAAGCCAATGGATCACCATGCCAGGTATGTAACTAGTATGCCCTGAAAGAGAGACCATGAATGGCAGCTTTTACACATTTTTCTGCTCAGCTTTCTTTAAAGAACCATGGGAGCTGTAGAAGAATGACTAATGAGCATGTGGAAACATTGCCTCATCTAATTACACAGTCCTTCTATGAATAATAATTACACTGACATATTTACTGACGTGCTCTTATAGGACTGTTCTCAACACACATTTCCCGGAATTTGCAATCCTACATACATGGCTACTTAGGAAGAAATGGCTGTAGGTTTACCTAACTTTCCTGCATATCCTGTGTAAATCAAAATCCCAGGCAGTACTAAGAAAAATGTATTTAAAAAGTTAAACTGATTTAGTAAATGGTTGTAAAACTAATGTATGAACTACATTTGTATGTGTTACCTAAAGCATAGGGCCTGTTTTAAAAATAAAAATTGTAGAGAAAAAAGCATATTTTGCTGTCGAACAAATCAGGTTTCTGCAACTGGTAAGGTGGAGAGGGCATTACTGTTTAGTGCAAAAGCATTAAGGGTGCCATGATCATAATATAAATCCAGCAGATGTCTCTTATGGTGACTCACTGTAGTTCCAATAGGTGACGCTCTCCTCTGAAATATGAATTCATGAAATTGAGCAGTTGGCTGAGATTAAAACAGGAGATATTTAAAAGTGCAGTGACTCATATCTACTTCACCTACATATTGAATAAATCTCATACTATAACAAATGGGTCTGTATTTGCAAGTTGCAGTCTATTAAGAAATAAGAATGACACAGGCATAGAAGGAAGTCATGTTGTAGGCTTTCCTGGAGTTTATACCAGTACAAGGCATTAAAGAACACTTTCTGTTTCTGCATGGTATATGTATTCTCCTTAATGAGGGCTGGTATTAACAAAGGCAAATCATCATCTTGTTAGCACAGATTTTCTTTTGTCTGCAGTGTTCTACTATTTTCTACAGTCTGTCAAGGTATTCTTAAATCAGTTTTAGTCCATAATCCCATCATCACATTCTTGTCTTTTCCAGCTGAACACAACTGCTACAGTAGTCCATTTTAAGCTCTTTGGTGTCATTTGCTATTGAAACTAAATACTTTTGCATTACCTTAAAATACAAAAAGTATACATTTTAATGCTTTTTATTAGTTTATTTGTTTGTTTTCTCAATGTTCAATCCTTGCAGAACATATAGCCTGGACTGATATTTATAAAGGAGAACTAATCTGTGTTAATAAACATCATGAACAGTGATCTGCAAAACACATCACTACTGCCAGCTAGATCAATCCCTATTAAATGCTCTTTATACTACTCTTCTACACTTACTGCCTGCCGTACAGTCCCTTTTTACTATACTGCCTGCACATACTGCCTGCTGTCATACTCCCTATACTACCCTCCTGCACATATTGCAAGCTTTTTTACTCTCCATTCTACTCTGCTGCACTTACTGCCTGTCTGCTTTTATGTTCTCAATAATGTTCTCCTGCACATACTGCCTGCTGTCATACTTTCCATTACTCCTGCACATACTGCCTGACCTCATAGTATGTATACTATTTTCCTGCACATACTGCTCTCATACATCCATACTACTCTCCTGGTGTCATGCTTTCCACACCGTTCTCCGCATACTGCCTGTTGTCATACTCCATACTGCACCGATCTAAATACTGCCTGCTGCTATGCTTTTCATACTATTCTCCTGTCCACGCTGTCTGCTCTCATACCTTCATACTACTCTCCTGCTCATACTGCCTGCTGCTATGCTCTCCATACTCCTCTCCTGAACACATTGTCTGCTGTCACACTCTGCATACTGAAATAAACTAAATGGGACCCTGGGCAAATAAGAAGTGGTGGCCTAAAGGCACAACATCCCAACTCCCTGCTCACTATGCCATTCTGTCAACCCCCAATTGGGGTCTTGGAGAAGCTGAGTCACTGGGCATTTGCCCAGTTTGCCCTACCCTAAAATGGACCCTGCATACTACTGCTCTGCATATAATGGCCACTAATAAACATTTTAACTTTGTTTAATACACCTCCAACCTTTCCCATTCTGCAGTTGACATATGTTTGCTATTTAATAAAATATCCCAGATAGCTGTTACTAAGATGGAATTTATGTTTTCAAGAGTCACAGCTTTCATCTAATTTTATACCTGCCATAGATTACCTTGACTACCTTTTACTGCATTCAATCTTTAGCAATTGTGAATCAATCTGCTTCCCACAGGGTGGAAAGCTCTACATAACTATTATCTTATCTAATGTTACTAAATGACTAATAGAAGGTACAAAAAAAAACATTTAGAACTAGCTTCTTACAAAACCAAATACTCCCAGTAGGGGGAGCCAGTTTACAGTCTATACAGATAAGATGCATTATATAAAAAGGTCAAGTGTCAGGCTGAAAGAGAACGTTCATTAGCTATTCTACAATAAAATATTTCACTGTTCTATCATAGATGGGATGCTGTGTCTGAATACTAATTTGTGCTTGTAATATTAAGGTCACTAAAGCAGCCATTATATTAAAAAAATAGCATTTTTCATAAAATTTAGTATTTATTAGGGTGCTTGGTGAGCTTATACAGCAGTGTTAAAGCAGAACTAAACTGAAAATAAAAAAATTACACTTTTAATCCCGAAGGTCTCTTGATGGTACTGGACCTTGCCTCGATTTGGTCCCTTCGTTGTCCTAGAATTCCTCGTCCCAGTGCAAAGGAAGTGCCGGGCGCTGCCATCTTCAATCTTCTCTTCCGTTTTCTTCTTGTCTTCTTGCTACGCCACCAGATCTTCCACTGCACAGGTGAGATTGACATCTCTTTCCCCCTTTTTCTTTCCCCTTAGTGGAAAAAAAGAAGCACCCAGAGCCTCCCAGGATACGTGACATAGTTATCCTGGGAGGCCCTGCGCTCACATTCAGCTGCACCCTTTTTTTTTTTCGCAGTTGAAAAAATTTATAGAAAAATAACATTTTTCCTTTACATATGAGGGCTGTCCCACCCTTTATGTGAAGTGACAATGTTCAGTTTTGGTTCATTTTAAAGCGTACCTAAACTCAGAATTTTCACTTTACATAAAAGAATAGAGAACACTTTTATAAAAGGTAAAAATGGTAATTTTTTTTTTTTGGGTGCAACACCCTTTAAAAAAAAAAAAAAAAGTGCAGCTCCGCCCCCTAATTTATGGCCCAACTTTTGGGATCTTAAAGATTAGGTGTAGGGTGTCTTAGGGAGGAATGATGACCAATATCTGACCCATATTTTGTGAAAATGTTCAGAAGAAGAATTGTGGGCCTACCATCACATTCTGTCCTAATGGTGGTGGTTACCAGGACAATACAAAAGGTAAGTCCAACCAGCAGGGACACAGACAACCTAGCGGGTTTAAACCATTCTACATTTTAACTAGAACTAACAATATGTATGCTATAAGGCAATGTGACAGAGAAGATGTGAACTTGTAATACTCAGGAGTATGTGAATCTGTTTTAGTGTTTTATGGCATGGTGGCTCTATTGTGTAGGTTCATTGAACTATATCTTCTGTGTCATTAGTGGTACTGGGGTTACCTGCTACTTGCTCAACAATATTCTGCTTGTTTGCCTTCTTAGCTTTTCCCTGACTTTGCTCTCTGTTTGACCTATTCTCACAATGAATATTACCTTGGACCGTCTTGACCACAAGTATTGCATGCTGCATGCCCAGCTTCGGACCATCTTGACTATAAGTATTGCCTGCTACCTCCCCAACACTGGTACCTGTCTACTGGCTGTTCCTGCACCAAAACCATCTGTCCATGCTTACCCTTAGTAGGGACAGCTTAGAGCCACAACTTGTTGAACTCTCAGCAGCAAAGCAGTCCGGTGGGGGATACTGGCCCATCAGTTTTTGCAGAGTGCTCTGGTGAAGACTAGGAGGCACTTAGGCTCTGTAACTCGGGTAATCCTTTGCATCCTGCCAGGGGCCATGGCAGTCTGTCAAGGACATGATTTCACATGCGAGTGACACAATACCCAAAAGGTAAAATAAAAAATATAGGACAAAAAAAATAAAGGATTTGCATCCTTCCTGTATTGCCGGCCGATTTGCATAAATAAGATGGCACTTGTTCACCAATGTACACATTTCCCCCCCCCCTTTTTTTTTTATAAACTCAGTGCTACTAAGAAATTCGGTCTTCTTGTGGTATTTGGGTGCATTCATTGTAGGACCATAACAAAACATCAGAATTATTCAACTAACCTCTCGCCGCCATCTTCTTCCTTCTTTTGGCTACTTCACCTGATCTTGCACTGAAATGGGGTGTTACAGACTGCTGTACCTGTTAAAAAAAGCCCCTGCACAGAAGGAGCAGCCCAAAGCTTCCTGAGATATATGCCATAGGTATCCCAGTAGTCTCTGCTCTCCAATTCTATCTTTACCATCAGGTCAGCAATGACCTATTTTGCTCAGAGGTTTCTTTCACCCTATATAATGAAACTTAGAGTTTATCATTTGGTGTATTGGATTACTAAAACTTAGTTTCATGCAAAGCAAATAGTAAATACTTACCATACATACTCTAGTATAAACTACATTTTCCCCCTGAAAATGATATTAGAGAAAACATTTTGGTTTATGTGCTTGTCATATTAGTATATGGCTGTCGGAGACATGAGTTGGTTACACACTTTATATGAGGACACAGCAACATCTAGTGGCCAACAATAAGATTGTACAACTGATAATAACCAACTCAAATGTACAAAATATTTTAACTTGTGAAAATGGGGAGGGGGCATCAAGAATGAGGCCATGTGACTTTTTTTTCCAAAATACATTTTTCAAAATTACTGCACCATAGATGTATTTATTCAAGTTAATTTTATTGGCATTTCTGTTGATAACTATTTTACATGTTAGCAGTGATGACCACATTTTGTGCCCTTGGTTTCTATATAAATTAAAGCTATTTTCTGTGGTTTTAGGTAAAAGTAAGGACCTTGGTTTATATTCCAGAATATGCAGTACCTTTCTCACTGCTAGCACTACTGCAAAGTGAAATATCATTACAATCCAATATCACCAAAAGTTCCTGCTCCAGTTTCTTGGGGGAAAGTGGGAGGAACAACTAAGAACAATGAGAGATCCAGTGACTGACACATGGCAATGGGCAGTGGAAGCGATTAGTATAGGTACTGTCCCTTTGAAATAAGAATTTAAAGAAGGTTGTGTTTATTGTCTATAGCAGACTAGGGTCAAAGAGGTCTTTTTTGCTATGGTTAACAATAGTCCATTGATTTCCTTGTAGTAATGCTGGGACTTGCCAGTCTTTGAAGAGTGGCAGGATACCCACACCTTTATTACAATGTCAGGTAATGATACTGGACTTGTTGATGCTTTTTATAAACTGTTCTAAATTATTTTAAATTGTAGGCATAATAAAGAAATGTTAGGATGTGACCGCAGGAATGTTCTATCTCCATTGTATCTGGTAGTGCTGTTCTAGAAAGGTAATGCAGAAATACGTAAGCAAGCTATAATTCCATAGCAACAGCTGCAGGCAGAAACACAGAATGGAATACGAGACCGTGTCTTCCATTCATTGAGCTTCATCTACAATGCTCAGGACTAAAACATTATGTGATCAATTTGCTCTAAAATGAAAGTCTACGTCAGTAGTTTCCAGTTTAATTTGATTCCGGACCTATGAAAATGTTCTTACACCCACTTGCCTTTTAGCTATGCAGTTCTGAGAATAACAACTCGGTTTGTCTAGTTAAATTAGAGGAAAATAAAAGATAATTTTAGTGAAATCTCTGAATTTGTAATGACTGCTCATAGGCTAATGTTAAGGAAAGAACCTATGCACTCATGTACATGTTTATGCACACATTATTGCACACTGAGGTGTGCTGCCCTATTTGTCTTCAACGGGCCTTGAATACACATCCTTGGACCAGAAGATGTATCTATCTAGTTTTATTTTCTTCCAGCACACTGCAAGGCAATGCATATGTTTTGTATACCATATATTTACAAATAAAAAGCTAAATACAAAAAACCAAAGATCACCAAAATTTTCTCGTGGACCACCAGTTGGTTTAAAAGAATGAGGCTGCCCCCTTGTGCCCATTCCAAAGGTTGCTTTTTCTTCCAGTTTTGTCTCATTTATGTCCTTCATCTTGGGTTCCTATTACAAGATATCCCCCTACTTCCATTCAGTTTACAAGTATCCACATTCAGTTTACAAGATCCACATTATGTTATGAATGACCAAGGTTAAGGGAAGGCATTTCCTTTTTCCTAACACATACCTCTCTCAAATCTATCAATTGACCTGAACATCCTTTTTAAAATTATATTATCTCTTTCCCCATTTAGGGTACTCCTCCCAACCCCAGACATTTAAACTTCTGTAGCCATGCTCATACTGAAGAAACACAAGGCACTGCCTATGTAACAGTGCTCAAACCTGAGAGGTCAGTCAGCAAGCCACTAAAATAAAGCTGTGTTTTATTGCTGTCTGTGCCTTCCAATCCCTGTGATAGGGAAAATCTTCTTATCCGGGTAACAGAGAGCAATACTTTATATACTCGAAAATAATCCATTCAGAATATGCAATCAGCATGCGACAGAGGATAGAGGGCATTTAAATGGATAGTCCACAATTTATTGTCCAACAACAAAAAATGACCAACACATTCCAGCAAGATCTCTCTTCATCGGGTCTTGTAAATATGTTGGTAGCAATGCTGAATGGACTCTCCATTCACCTCATTAAAGTGTTGGGTGAACTTTTGTTGTTGGACACTAAGTTGTGAAGTCAAATGGTTTGACGCTGACATTGTTTTCATCTAATATGAGTCTTATATGAATCATACTAACAGGAAATCATTTCACTGCATTCCCAAGGCTTTATTGAAAAAGAAATGTAATATAAGGCAGTGCCTAATAAAGCATAACCCCCAAAGTATTGAAGTTTTTAACAGATGATTAATAATATACCATGTTAAAAACTGTTGTCTTAAAGTAAACTAAACTTAAATCAAAACATAGCGAACAGACAGGTTCTTCCAGTAAAGACAGGCAACGGGTCATATCTGAAGTTTTTAACAGATGATTCAACAAAACTCTTTTGCGTTAAATGAGTGAATGAGGCATCTTAGTCTCCAGTATCTGTGTGCATTGAAAAGTTTCTGTTTCCATTTCATTTTTTGTACATTTATTTATAACACAAAGCTTGACGTAGGCACACATTAATATATATATATATATATATATATATATATATTATATTTATATATATTTATATATATATATATATAAATTAATATATATTATATATAAATATATATATATATATATATGTAAAACTTTATTACCATGGCAACCGCACATATGCTAGGCAGCAGAACAAAGACATGTCTTTTAAAATCCTGGAAGCCTTGACTTGGGAGCCAAGAACGATATATCCCACAATGCAGTGTGCAGGAGTCAGGGATCTAGACAGAGGAATCCTAGATGGGAGCGCAGGGAAACCTCCAAGGAACCAAGTTATTACAAAAAGACACAGAGTCTGCCAACAGGATGTATATATTATTATCCTTCATGACAGTGTAAGCAAAGCAGAGACATAAAGTATTTCAAGGAAGGTATATTTTCGGTTATTAATGCAGTATTTACCCTAAAGTAATTTTATTAAAATTCTTTCATTTCCATACTTCCATTATTGTATTACATATTGAGATTTTTGAATAACTGCTAGAAAAAGCTTTGTATTTTATTCGTTTAAAGCTGAAGTTTAATGTTTTTATATTTTGCTTTCCCTGCTTCTTCCTTTCTTTCTAGTTAATATGTTAATGAAAATTTTAAGCATACCTTTTTTGTATTTATCCCATACTGTATTTTAAACTCTGTGATATCATCCCTGGGGCTTTATTATTTTCTTTGCAAAGTTAAAAGTAATATAAAGTATTTAATATAAAAGTAATATATAAAAGATCAGGGCTGGTGAGAAGGGACAGCAAAGTGCTGTAGTTACCTTCCTGCAAAACATTGCAACTCTCTTCTCTAGTACTCAAGAGCCAATGGCCTCGCCTGATGCAAGGTTTTGGAAGAAGCTTTTGCAATTATCGGGGGACTTCATGGATGAATGTCCAGTTTTGAAAGAACTGAAATTCAATGAATGAAAAGGCAGGCTAGAGACAACAATGCTGGGAAAGAAAAGGTTAGATGATCCCTGGAAATTGGGCAGGCTCTGTCTGACTGCAGATTCTAATGCAAAGTAAGCAATTTTAGTACAGGAGAGAAGGCTTACTGGTGCAAGTCTAAAGGGAGGGTAGGTGTTCATCTTTTAACTTTACTGCTTAACAATTTCTAGTATTGGCCAAATGGGCAATGTAATGTTCTCACTAAGCTGGATGACTTATTGTTGAGCAGTAGAGCACAAGTACGTAAGTACTTCTACTGCAAACAAAAAGAGGCTTTGTATTTAAATGTCCCCATGTACAAATATAAATTACAAACTTTATATATATATAATATATATATAACAAGTTACAAAGCACACACGCAATAATACAACATATTACCATACCATATTACTATATTAACATATTAATAATATACCATGTTAAAAACTGTTCTCTTAAAGTAAACTAAACTTAAATCAAAACATAGCGAACAGACAGGTTCTTCCAGTAAAGACAGGCAACGGGTCATATCTGCAAAAAAACAAACTTACCTGACTGTTTGCAGTCTTCTGTAGATTTTACATTGAGCTGTGCGTGTGCATCTCATTGTACGATCTTGTGATAACTCGATGCTAGGAGTGATTTATTATTATTATTGATAAACTGTATTTATATAGTGTTAACATATTACGCTGCATTGTACATTAAATAGGAGTTGCAAGTGACAGACAGATACAATGACACAGGAGGAGAGGACCCTGCCCAAAAGAGCTTACAATCTAAGCGGTGGGGGAAGAAGCATGAATTTCTGTACATATGTGCAGGAAATACACCTTTTTTGCCTGGCCAATCGGGATGGCCAAAGATCCTAAACTTGAAAAGGGAGTGAAAATGTTGACTCTGACAAAGGCACAAGAAAAGGCAGGTTTATTTCCACTTGATGGCTAATTCCACACATTTATTGTGTTACACTGAATATACTGGTAATACTGGATTTAGCTGGTTTTGGGGTTTTTTTTTTTACATTTTTTTCAGGCATTTTCCTTTAGGTAGCTTGTAGATGCATTGCAGGCTTTGTCAAATATTTACAAGCTTTACAAGAATGGAAGTGGAAAAATTTACGAAAAAACACCTTTCCAGTGCTTACAAAACACCTTGTTACCACTCACAGGGCCTAGCAATAGCCAGTAGGCACACAGTAGTGGTAAACAGTGCAGTTTTTTACCACTAGTCTCAATGTAGCTTGATTTCAAAATGTTTTCACCCAAGATTCACACAACGTTAAAGCAGGATTTACACTTTTTCCAAATTAAGACTAATAGAAGACATCTTGGGTCAAAGTTGTATAAATCATAGATGAAAACATTTATAAATAGTAAATAAGGTTAATCTAGAAAATGCAATTTAAAGACTATATAGCCCCTTCTGCATAAAAGGATAAAGATAATTCTTTGACATTTGTATGCAGGTTTTCCCACAGAAAATAGCCTACAATACAGAAAGTATTTATTTTTCATAGCAGCTGTCTAGTAAGGATGCTGATTGTATTGTCTAGCATACAGATTGGCCACTGGAGGGAGTATCTACAAATAAATTAGTAAAATAGATTTGTCAGACTAGGTTACAAGAAAATACATCCGTGGCATTGTTATTAAAATTTACTTTCCAGAAGACTAACTTAGAATATATTCTCACTAAAACTAGTTTCCCTTTTAAGTTTAATTGGCCATTAGCGGTTTTAAAATCACGTAACTGAAGTAATTGATGTACTGTCAGAGAAATGTAAGCCAGTACAGGGAGGGCACAGCTCTATGCACAGTCATAAGACTTAGTACTGGAGATGTTTCCATTTAACACATTTATGGTTTTTGTTTATCACAACCAGCATGCATAACACTAGTGACCTAGTTTCTTAGTTATGAGAGGTCACTGCGACAGTATTCTCTCTAGAAGAAACACTGATCTGCATAGTCAGGTAACAAGTCATAACTCCTGAATCTTCTGTAAACTGATGGAAATGTTTGAATATTCAAACAATAAAACTTACTGACATTAAACTTTATTATTTGTTTAATGTATGTAGTGCAAAACAACAGGTTTACATTATTTCAGGCTAACACATATGTTCATAACGCCAAACTTTGGTACATGAGAAAGGAGGACATCTGTCACATGCTGGGGTAAAAGTGGATGTGGGAATATCTATCACATGTGGGTATATCACTAAGTTTAGAGTGTGGCTTCCAGAGGCATATTTAAAAGGTCACTGGTCTCAGCACAAGGAAATTATGCCCCATCACCAGTGGGATGAAAATAATGTTTCAATGTTGGTGGGAAAAACAAATATCATTAATAGTCAGAGGGAGGAAAATCACCCCAGCATTGAAGGTTTGGTCAGTTGTAAGAAAAATGCCCAATGTCAGTGACTTGTGGGAGGAAAAAAATGCCAGGTCAATGATTAGTGGAAGGAAAAATGTCCCCAGTGCCAGTGGTCGAAAAAGTCCCCAGTGTCAGCGCTTGCTGATAAGCACCAAGAACTATTGGCCAGCTTAGCCGAGTGGGTAAATATTAATATCTATGGTAGACAATTTGGTGGGCCAATTTAATCGTGTGAACCCACATGAACCATAAATGGGCAGAACATTGGTTTATTTTGCTTGGTTTTTTTAAATGAAACTACATGTGTTTATTGCTATAAGTAATTTTTTTTGTACAAGAGTAATATTATGATTTTATTTTACTGTATTTTTCATATTTGTTCAAAAAATTACATTGCAATCATTCAATAAAATATTCTAACACCATATGAAGGTCTTTATTTGCTGTAACGTGAACGAATAAAGATTTGGAATCTATATTCCCTTCAAACCTTAGTACACATAGTACACCTTACCATGTTTCCCCAGTTCAACACACATGAATACACTTATCCCACTTATCTCAGTCACACCTAAATAATCCACATAGAAATAATAATTCTGCAAGTTCCCTTTCCCTGTTCTTTTCCCCTATTTCCCGCATCTAGTGGGGGACCCAGCGCCCCTACTTTTGAACGCTATCTAGCCCTATTTCCAGAGGAACAAATATTTGTGACACGGGAATGGGCAACTTCTCCCCCCTTAACCCCCTCAGGCATTGTAGGGGTTAATGAGCCATCAGCGTTATACAATAAATGGCTCATTTAGCCACGGGAGAAGGGAAACCAAGAGAAGGGCCATTCCAGCCTCAATAGACGATCTGCGCATGCGCTAGTTCCCCAACCCCTATTTACTTCCGGATATTAACTCCTAGCCTCAATCTACCCATAGCACATACGCGTGACTTCTGAAATCCCCCGCTCATTCTTAAAATGTATGGAAGACACCATCCCCACGCCCTTATAAGGCAGGAGATGCTAGATTTACGATATTTTCATTGAGCTGCAGTCTCTGAACACTCTGTTTTTTCACTCAGACACAAGCGTTGCATCTCAGTGAAGTCCTTATTACATATATACATTATTCTCTTACTGGTATTGCCTTAATTCTTCTTGCAACTCTACTTTTGATTACCCTAAGTAATTTTTAGTAATCATAAAAACTTCCCAAACCACTTTGGATCTATTATAGTTATTGGATATATATATATTAGATATTGGATGTGAAACTGGATATGTATTCTTACAACCAGATTGACCCTTCTTTCAGATAAAATTTACAAATAATATTATTTCAGAGTTTATGAAAACTCTTATACTGAGTAAACCAAAATTGTTAGAAACGTATTGGTGTTATATATAATTAATACAATTATCTTGTTTTGCGGCAAGGAAAAACCCCTGCTTTCTTGTTCTTATTTTTCACTACATGTGTTTATTTACTTGTTAGTCACCTACAAAGCTTACCTTAAATGGTTCCTTACTAATTATCCAGAGCCCACTAATAAACTGTTAACACTCACAATGCAGGTCTGGCCTAAATTATTTTACCCTGGATTCTCATTAATTACATGTCCTCTCTTCACCTAAGCTTTTTTTTTTGTTGCAGCTGAAATAGCTGAAGAGGAAAAACCAGAAAAACTCAGAAAAGAAAAAATCTTACCCTCCTGTTTATATTGTCACTTATGCTGGCTACCAGCCAAAATGTTCCGTTTTATAACCAGGCCCTGAAGGTATGTTATATAAAGTGATACAAAATGGCTGCAGTCTTGTTTCACAATGCATGTAATTGTTTTTATGTGTTTAGGAGTTTCTTTTAGCTAGCATTGCTCATTTACTGGTAAAAGAGAGATTATGCAGTGTGTAGACAGGTCTATTGTGATGCTTTGTAGTATTAACTTTGTACGGTCAGTATATTTGTTGTATTTGGGTGAATATCCTTGGTTCTCCCTCTTGTGGGGCATAAAACAAACAGGCTCAATCTATCTTTTTTAAGGTTAAGGTGTAGAATGCCAGGATTAAAGGATCTGGAGGGGTAAGCCGATCACGCACCGGGATGTAGGCAAACCTCCACATGACTCCTGGCTACTCTCTCCCTATCTCAGTAAAGACTGGATATCCAACCTCCTCCTGGATAGGGCAGCCTTTCTTCTGTCAGTCCCCGTCAGCTTTCACAGGAACCTGTCTTATTTACTACAGAAAGTAGATGGACTTTCCCTTTTCCACGCAGACTATTTCTCTCATTCCCAGAGTCTTTTATTAGGCAAAGGCCCAGAAAATGTTAGGGCCCAAGCCCTGAATGGACTAGGCCCCGAGCCTTGAATGGACTAGGCCCCAAGCCAGGGTCAGCTAGGTCTCCATAAGCTCCTCCTGTCATATGGTTCATCGCTTTCCCTACTGTAATTTTTCAGATATTTATCCTAATCTCTAAACCCGCTTCACTGGGCACCAATCCCACTAACTGGGTAGTGGGTAAACCTCTCTCATCTGGGATTAGTTTCTTTCTTTATATACTTAGAAACTTGAAAAATAGACCAATCACCAGGCTAGGAGAGATAGTAGTTAACTGTAAAATCGCTAATCCGAGACCTAGTGTCCTTGAAAGTTCTATAAGTTATACGAATACAAATTCAAAATTCATATCCGAGATACTATCCCCATTAAGAGTCTCCACATTTGTGAACATTCCAACAGTTTTTGCTTTGCATTGTTTTATGGCTGAATCCATTGACAAGAATGTTTAGCATTTAGATGCTGGTAGAACAAGCTTAAGCAACAGAAAGTGTTGCTGGATGAGGTGAAACTCATTTGAACACTGACACATACCAAGAAATTTTTAGAATGCAATTAATTTAGGATTACCATGGGTGTAACCCAGGAGTTTGGGGGAAAAAGCTCCCCACAGCAAACTGAAGGGGTTAATGCTGGCCCATGTCATACATTATTGCAAAGCCTGGAATAAAACTGGCATGGTTTCAGACTAACAGGTTTGAAAGAGATTCATGTATAGTAGATATTCTCCAAACAGCATTGACAATATGTAGGAAAAAACTGCAATACTGACAATACATTGCTTACTAAATGGATAATTGTTATGATTCAAGAGGCATCAAATAGGCACAATTACAACAGGTGGACAATAGACGTGCAGTTGTTATGCTATGAAGAGTTAATAGCCTGCACGTTTAATGATAGTATAGGATAGTGATAGGATTTCAGGGTATTCAAGCAGAACTTTGGTCAGCTCTTAAAAACATATTTGGGTACACCAAAATGTCCAGTACTTATTTAGTCTAGGGGAATTCCTACTCTTCTCGCCCAAAATGTGATCAGGTTTCCTTCTTCACAGAAGTTAATAAATGTCTAGGCTCCATAAAGTTTTTTTGCTTTGTTTGTGAATAAAATACAGTGAGGATTTCATATAGTAACTGACACCACGCTGCCTAATATGTTGAGATAAACATCTGTCCTAATTGCATTTATTAAAATAATGAACCTGTTCCGACTTACATACAAGTTCAACTTAAGAACAAACCTACAGTCCCTATCTCTTATGTAACCAGGGGACTACCTGTACTTATCTATTACATGACCAAAAGGCATTAGTCCCTTAATATGTGTTGAGAGGTGGGCACTCAAATGTGATTTTTGTAAACTAACCAGAGAACAACTTAGTTATAGTAACATGAGCCTCTAAAATAATAGTGCTGACAATATATTAGCAACAACATGCAATCCTAACAATGCATGGAATCCAACCTGCAAATGTGCTCACCAAATTGGGAAATATTACAACACAAGGATAACAAACGGGCAACTAGATTACAAAACTGTAATCTAGTTTGATGGCAACATGCCTACAGAGGATTCAAATATAGTAATATGTTTTTCTACAATAATAGGCCAAAAGTACAATCCTGACAATAAATTAAGTACAAAAGAGAAAATGTGTACATTATGTTTGGGAACAAATGGACAATCACAGGGAAAAACAAACATCGTACAGTACAAATAGACAAAGTGCATAAAGCATATTTTAGCTAAAGTATTATCTTATACTAACCAAAATTTGATTAGTATAGAAATAGAAAATCCTAAATGAAACAATGTCTTCATCAGGATGTAGGTTATGGTGTCACGCCCAGACTGGTCTATGTGGCTGCAGTTATTACATAACAAATGTTAATACATAACAATTTGCTTTTCATCATTAGAGGCTGGTCCTGAATTTGTGTCTGTGATCTGTGCATGTGTTTCATAACTTTCTATTCAGGAGGATTACTCATCCAGGCTCCTCATCTGGATCTGGTCCAAGAGACTCCTCCCTGGCCCATAACTCATGAAAACAAAACTAAAGCAGTCATTGGGAGGAAGGAATGTTCGTGCATGACATTATGTTCAAATACAGGAAAACTCTCATGACATCATTAAAAATGTTGGCCAGGAAGGATGGGAACAAACCAGTACAGTTTGAAGTTATGGTCTTTGTAATTCTCAAGTCCTGCAATCCAGTCTTTTTTTCCTTCAAATTTTTGTAATTATTAAGAATGTACCAGGGATACAGTCTAATAATACAAGAAGGGTATTTGCCATGGTTATCCAGCCTATATGTCCTCCAAAATGGAGAATATGCTCTAAAAGCTGCCAACTCTCTAAACTCCAGCAGTGGAAGTTGTGGAAAGTATGGAAACATACTTTCAAATATGTCTGATTTGCTGGTATTAACACACTTTCTTTCAGTGTTCAAATTTGAAATGGTCAGTTCTCAGGCTTGATTCAATGTCACTAAACTCATTCTAAAGACATTCTGTATTCTGAAAAGCTGAAAATACTGCAAGTCTGTTGTGTACTGATGAATGGGAGCTACCATATATCTGTGACTCAGTGCTTAGCACTGCATATATACATCTATGGTTGTGATCTCAAAACCTAGCAGGTTAACTGCGTTTCTTTTTCTCTCCTGTTATAGTGTCTGCTATAAAGTACTGGCAGGGGTATGTAAGGCACAAGATTCACAATTATAAACATTTTCTAGGATGTGTATTTGGCATAGCTATAAAAGTATGCGTACAAACCTACAGCAAATATAACATTCGTGGTGAATACAGAGTGGTGTATAACATAAAATACATTTCACGCTTCGGCAGCCCCTAAGGATGGATTATCAAGGGGCTTGCGTGCTCTTAACTATACAATCAGTTGTCTGACTACGTAATAGGATGATATAATTTGAACGACTCTGTACCAAAGCATTTCGCCAGTTGGCTTCTTCAGGGGATGAACAGAGAATGTCAGAGCAGCTGTACAATAACATATGAGAATATATAAACGTGAGTATATATTCTGGGTCAGTTGACCTTTCAGACTTGAAATATTCATTCCTCATCAAAAATGGCATTTTTCTTCAATGGGTCTCAGTAACTCACAATACACCATGTTATTAATTGGTTGTGATGGACTAAAGAACTGGGCCAGTATACTGTAATGTATCGTTTCTGTCCTGCATGAAGCCTAATTTAGAGGGAATGACATTTACATTTTTATCTCAATTTACAGCACTTGGCAGTGGATGATTATGTTTGCAGATTATTGAATTTGAATGAATCAATTTACTACTTTCAAGGGAAGGGGCTATCTGACATATCAATGATGATAAATGGTACATAAATCTATCAGTTAATAAATAATTTTTTTAAAAACTAGAAAGATTTTTAGTAGTATTTTGTAAGTAATGCTGGAGTGCTCTTTTCTGTTCCTTGCTCTTTATTCTTCCTGTCTACAGCTCAACTTTGTCAATATGGTCTAAAAATAAGCCCTTAGTCATAAATTGGATGTCAGAGGTTGGCCTTAGTAAAATGGGCTCCCTATTTTTTTCAAGTAAATGTCTATTAGATAAATTTAGGAACATGTAAAACACATAATGGTGTTAGCAACACGTGTCATCATTAAAGGGGTTGTAATTAGACAAACAAAGACATTGAAACACAGCACATTTAGAAACAATTCATCCCATATGAATGCAACTTGTCTCTGTTTAATTGGAAAGATGTAAACTGTTCCTAAAATATTGCAAAGTTACAGCGTTAAACACTGTAGGCTTGTTTTCCATTTATCTACAGGCAGTGTGACTCCCATGATGTAAAGAAATTAGAAGGCTGGTTATGCATGCCGGTGTCCACATTTCACCCAAAATATCCTGTTTAGATAAAGGTAAGCACATAAATGTATAAAAAAATGCTCAAAAAAGTAAAAACAGAAGTAAGAAAAGCAGTGATCACCCTTATTTGCAAATTGCACCCTGTATTAAATCAATTTTTCAGCAACAGATATCCTTAGCTTCTCTGATTCCAGACTGTAATGGGAGTTGTCATTATGCACCCCGGGTTCATAGTATTACATCACTAAAAATCATTTGTTTGGGGGGAGGGGGTGTCAGTCAGTGAACACCCAAAGATGGAACTGTATATTAAAGTAAAACTGTGGAAAGGCTATAGACAATAACATATATACAAAATATTTATGTATGCTTAACCAGGCAGTAAATAAGGTTTGAAGCAAGCCTTCACTAAAGTAGCCGCAGGTGCAGTGGAAAAGTTAATCCTCAGTTTTAAAGCAGAAAGTACCAATATAGTTTACAGTTCTTTACAAAGTCTATACTCATGTCACTATAAGATCGTTTTAGAATTCATGGACAAGCGCATTTAATTTGAAATTGACTGAACTAAACAGGTATAAGCAGACATATTTGACAATTGTGCAGCAGATACAGATAAAAAAGCAATGTAAAGGTACAACCTAGATCAGTATCAAGCAGGCAGCTCGGATACAGGTGCGACAAGTGACTGTGTATTTAAAGGTTGGACCAGGAAGGGTAGTAGGATGAATCATGTAACAAAGGACAAGAAGCTCAACAGACAGAAGTTCAAGCCAAGGCAACAGATAGAAGTGCATAATCAGGCTAGGGCTTGGGCTGGTAACAGGGACAATTAGAAAATGCAATAACAGGCACAGATGATGACAAATCAGCATCAAGTATCTATAAAGTTCTTGTTTATTTAGCTTAATTGGCAACAGTGGGCATGTACACACAGAGTATGCACACAATCTTGTACACACCTGTGTGTGCATGTGTAACCAGTTTGAATGGTATGCATTCGGTTGCTCCACCTCCCTGTACATGCACAGGGATCACTGTGTGGATGCAGCATTCTGCATTCTGATATATATATTTATTTAGATCAGTGTGTGACTTTCTATCAAAGGTAATCTGCAGATTTAACAAAACAAAAACATATGATAGATAAATGAATTCTAAGGATATTTTTAAGAACTAAACACTTCTGCCATAATAAACCATGATCTTGACTCTCAAACAAAAGCCTTATGTACGACTACCACAGATGAAGATAATAAAGGCAATTGCCTTTTGTTCCTCAGGGAAAATTGTCCAGCATTTTATCAAATCTTTGATGGCTTTGATAGTCATACTCCTAGAAAAATATACTGAAAATACTCTTTACTTTCTTACCCCTAAGACAGAAGCCTCTGTGGTTATAATAGTTGTAAAGGAGATTTGAACTTGCAGTCCTCATTGTACTGATTGTCAGCTTGAACAAAAGCATTGTGACAGGCTATTCATGGCTTTTCACAAATAACCAATTGAAAATTTATGTAACCACATTTTTTGATGGGCATTGCCAAATGGCGGGAAAAATAATTGTCTTTTGCAGCAGAGGATTAAGAGATAGTTTAATCAATTATTATTAAAGCAGGAGTCACAGAATATAGATTTTCAACACTAAGAGAGCTGGGACTCTGCAGAAATAGTCATGTTCTTTTGTTAGAAAGGAGACACGCAAATCTGGGGGGAGCATCAAAAAGAATTTTCAAGAATCCAATTTTTAATAAGTAATTTTTGCTCGGTTTTCATGTCAATAAAGGCCACAGATTTTTTATTGCTTTTTTGGCAGGCTGATGTTGGGCTGCAATGTTTATCTTATTCCACACTCCTTGTTCTTCCATTTGGGCTGCATCAGTTTTTTTTTATCAAAAAACACAGCCACAGCTGAAACATTTCTTTTAGTTATGGCTACTACTATCACAACCATATGCACCACCACTACCTCCAGCAGCAATGGCACTACTGTCAATAACAACAACGCCACTACTGTCACCAGCAGTACCACCACTACTGCCACTAGCAGAAACAGCTACAGAACAAAGGCATTGTTTTGCCAATATTAATAACCTACTCCTTAACACTCCTCACTTGTAGTACCTCTGGATTAAATAACAGTTGTGCATCATCACACAGCATCTCCTCTATCCCTCTTATCTTCTTCTTATCCCTCCTATCAGCTCTTAAAACTCTGTGATTCACACAAACTGTTTGTCTTCATTTACGGCGGGACATAAATATTATCTGAAAACAAAAGGGGTGATTGAGAACCTGTGCTCTCAGCGAGAGTTGTTATGAGTGTTGCAGAGTAAATGGAAGTACCCTGGCTCCAGGCTAATGTATCATGTTCACTGTCTTCATCTCTCTGCTGTTGGGTTAGCACAATTTTATTTAATATCAATTATGTCTCACCAACAATAATGCTTTACCAGTGTATAATGGTATATGTATACCCTATATGTGGTCATCCTAAATGAATGCAGCACATCCTCTAACTGGCATCCTTTTAAGGTAAAATGCTGGTTAAAGGATGGCCATTGGTCAAGTACCAGTCAAGCACTGGCCATTGTCTTAGTTGCTGGGTAGTTTAAAACACAGTGCCACACCTAATTAAGTAGTGTCAACTAGAACCTAATGCATGCAACATGTTTTTGATCATCTGCCAAGCCATTCATTTGGCAGACTCCTTGGATGAATGCAACTTACTTCCGCAGCTAATTTTTTTTAATCTAACTCTTCGTTACTACATTGTTTTATCTATCTGTCTTTATTATTAAATAGTATAATCTTTAAACTTTACTAGCAAGTCTTTGTGTTATCTCTCTTTGTACGCTTTAAATTTAATCCATAAATATTTACATAAACTGTCACAAATTATATCCATATTTTTTTTGTTGTTTTATTTTTTCTCTCTTTCATAATAATTTTGCTGGTAACCCTGGGGTCCATTTATCTTACTAAAATTAATATGAAATGAATTAGCATTTTATTTTCTCCTCTCTTACAATTATCTCTCCCTATAAACTGATGCATTGTGCACCTATCTTTAGGCAATCAATAGTTGTAAAACATGCTTGTCGGTTTTCTAATTTTTTTTTTATAGCTTGCTCAAAAAGTGTGCTGCAGTGGGGTCAGCCCTCTGTAAACAATGGAAGAAGATGTGCCATTGCAGCTGCCTGTGATTGGATGCTGTTTCCCATGTGCGTGTGTGGAAAATCCAAGGCTAAGTTTAGAATAAAAAACCAGGTCAGAATCCACTATGACTGGATTCTTCCTAACACCACTAGCTGGCAGCTTGAACCCATAGCAGTGTATTGCCTGGCTAAAAATATTACTCATTTGCTGATGCTTTTAATGTGTAGAGACAAAAATGAGAATTATATGAAAGCATACTAAATGTATAGGTCATCTAATTTGGCATTTCAATGCAACTGCAAATCTTTTTTTTTTCAACTGAACAGCACTGATACCTGGGTGGAAACCAAACAGAACATTTATGATAAACTTTTTTTTACCCATGATAGACATAATAGTTGTCAGTAAGGTGCACTGACATCTAGTTGCTGCCTTAACCCCAATTGACAAGATCAGATCACAAACTGTATAAACCATTTCTCAATCAAAGTGTAGCGATTTATTTCAGATATAGTACATTAAAACATCCTAAAACATTTACACACAGTCTGTCTATTCTATAATTAATTTAAGTAAAGAACAGGTAAAGGGATGGCCAGTCTTCTAGTAATAAAACTCCCACGTTTTTTTTTTTCTTTTAACACAGACGTTAAGAGTACAGTGGGTCAGTTTCTCAGGAGCCAAGGTTAACTGCTTGAATTTCTGAATTTCTGAAAATATCATGTTCTATTCAATTTGGGTCAACAGGTAGTCCAAATCCCCTTCACTTTCAACACACACAAGTCTCTTGTAATCAGTTCACACCCACACAATAAAACTTCTGTGCCCTGACCTGCTCAAAGAAATTCACTTGAAGCTGACTTCTGTGTGAGGACAACATCTTTTAGTTGTATTTCAGTACATTGTATATGTCCCGGTAAACTGAGACCAGAGAAGAATGATTCTCCCTTACTCAATTAGAAAACACAACCCAAAGAGATACATGTTGCTTAAATGAAATGTGACTTCTTTCAGATTGCACTTATATTAGAAAACACCATGTCTTCATCTTACACAGGGGGTTAAAGGAATAATCGATGACTGCTACTATAATTAGCTCTGTGTAAAAATAAGTCATTTCTATAAACAACTAGTAAAAAAAAGTTATTTATAAAAATGTGTTGCGCAAAAAATGATTTTTAAAGTGCAAAGAATTATAAAAAAACATGGATGCATGCTCTATATTTTATCAATACTTTTTAACAGCTTAAGAGTTACATACAGTCAGTCATCAATATATATAATGTTGAAAAACAGCACATGACATATTATACAGTATCATTATTTATTTTCCTTAAATACTAGGTCAAAATGCTGAGGGTAAGTAGAGGCCAAGTGCTGCTAATCAAACGGATTTAATTATTTGATAATCAACTAGTGTGACCACCTCTAGTAAAGCAGACGTATTGGCAGTTTATTGGTCTGAAGCATGCAGGTGTTTGTTAACATAATGCCAAGAATGAAAGACATCAACAACATTCAAAGAGAAGCAATTGTTGCTGCCCATCAATTTGGTAAGGGTTTAAAGTCAGATTTCAAAGAATTTGATGTCCATCATTCTTTAGTTAGAACTTTGATGTCCCAGCCAATTCACCCAAAGGACAGACCATGCAATGCTCAGCGACACTGCAAATAAAAAACAAGAATGACAGGCTCCACAGACTTAAGTTAGCATGGTAAATGGTAGAAGACACTTGCCAAAAGAAAACCTCTTTTCTCTAAAAAGAACATGGCAGCACAGCCTAGGTTTGCAAAGTTGCATTTAAAGAAACCACAAGACATCTGAAACCATATGTTTGGGCATATTGCACACCCCTGCATTTGTTTAAAACATGCACATTTGCATTTTAACCTAATGTCATTAATAATAAAATAATCATGTTAAATAAAATCTGTAATATACTTTGGATGCTTTTAAAATCCCATAAGGTTGTTATAAACCCACATTTCCCTTTTTCTAGTATTAAATGGTGTAATATGTCATGTAGTGTCGTCTGTCTGAGATTGTAGTTACCTAATTTATAAACTTGCCAAAGACCAAGTCATTTTGTATTATATTTTGACATGCAAAAGCTTAAAATTGAAAGACAGCATATTTCCTTTTTCACATGACTCTATATCCATCAGTAAAGCTCTGTTTATATTCCCACGTACACATGAAAAATGAATCACAGCACAAAATAGATTTGAAAGGTTGTCAATCTCTTTGATTTAGAGGTAAGCATAAGAGATGGCACAAGGGACACAATGATAAATGAGTGTATGTGTGTGTGTGAAGATACAGAAGCTGAGAAATGCTTCTGTCTGCCTGCATCAATTTAGTGACATCATGTCAGCATCGGCAAAGTCAATGAAATTATTTGCCACGACTGCCTTTTAAAAATAAAAGGTAGCACTCTCTTAATCAGTTATATTGTTGCTGTGTATTGTTACATATCAGACATTTATTCATGCAGACTTCAAAAGTCGTAGATTTGCTTTTATTATAAGCAGTGCACTGCCATGCATTTAGTTCCTGTATGTGGCATCTACTTAAAGGTCAAATTTGACATCCTATTGGTGGTCAGTAGGATGTAGAACATTCCCTTGTGTTAGTGCTCAAAAAGAATGTGAAAAGGTAGGGCGACTGCATGGCCTGGGGGGGGGGGTCAATGAGAGAGGCTGAGGTAGTTTCGGCTCCTGAGGTCACAAATGGATTTCTGGCACTGAAAAGGATTTTCAGGAAGCACTGAGGGGCATTTGCAGCAGAAATTCAGCCCTCGTCAAACCCAGCTACTTATGTCAGACCTATGATCTTTGTGGACCATCACCAGGAAGAGAACCTTCTTCCCCCATAGGAAGTGTACCTAGTGCACCTAGTGCCATTCTACACATACAGCTTTGTAGGATGCAGGGCACAACATGTTGAGTACTGCCTTAACCCCAGTCAACATGGGTTCTGGGCAAATTAGGCCTTGCACAGATGCTTTTTGATGTTGGAGACCTGCCAGGAAGTCCAAAATTGTAATTTAGTTCAATCAGGGATTACACTTTAGGATCTTACTAAGGGATTTTGGCTCCCCTGAAAAATTGCTGTCATATTGCTATCTCCAACAAAGCACAATCATTACCCTAATCATTTTCCACAGACATTACCTAATTGGAAGTAGATTTATTTTGTCTTCCATTAGTTCTACATGTTCACAAATTCACTAGCTGCTCAAACCTTGCAATAAGAGAGTCATAACCCATATCAATGGAAGAGAATGAATATTTGATCACTACTGAAATCTATTTGGTTACTGTGAGTTACTGAAATGAACACCTTATCATTGCTCTTTGCATTCCTTCTTGGAGTAACACATAAATGACTGTCCTATGTACCTACAACTTAACATTTCTTATATAAACAGACATTGTGGAAAAATTATTTTTGTATCTGCATACAAGTCGGTGAACAAAATTTCTATTACAGTAATGTTTTTTGGGCATCTGAAATCTTAGCAGTGACAAGGTCATTTTTATAAGCTTAAAAATAAATTCACAATGATAGAATAACATAGAGAGTAACTAGGATACAATAGTGGGAGTACCTGTCACTCTTATGAATTCTGAATGCATCTTTACAGAGAAAATTCTGTATGCTGTAATTCGTATTGTGAAAGATGTAGTGATACCATATAAGTAATACTGCTGTCACTCAAAAAACTTTGGTTCACCATGCCTTTTATGTATTCAAGAAAATTTCAAATTGTGTTGCATGAGATGCCCATATTTTAATTTTAATGTCAGTGCATACTACACCTCTAAAGTACTCTTGGCACTTTGGCAAAAGTTCAGTGTCATTCGTGTTCATTGAAGTCCATGCATTTTCTGTTAGAATGACCTCTATTTCCCTCAGTGCTCTGACCTGTCAAACTGTCACATGATGGACACTACTAGTGCCCATGGTGGAGACTACACAGATGTGGACCATAGTTGTCAACATCATAAGGCATGTACAAAAAAAGTTGTAAAAAATAAAAAATACCATAGCAATTGTTTAATATGCTCATTCTTTAAAGCAGAACTATTATTCTGAAAAAAAAAAACCACCTACCTTTATAGATGGGAAGCGGTTGATCCCTCCGTGATCCTTGTCAAGTCGGTCCTGTGCGTCCTATCTTCCTTCTTCATCTGGATGTGAACACTGGGCACAGCCATCTTCTTCCTGGTTCTTCTTTCTACGGCACCTGATCTTGAACTGCGCAGGCAAAAGATTTTGCATGCATGGAAAAGGCATGGCCAAAATAAGGCATGCACAGAAGAAGCAGCCCACAGCCTCTTGGGATACATGATCTGGGTATCCCAGGAGTCTGTGTGCTTCACATTTAGTCTTAACTGCCACAGCCTCCTCTACAATTTAAAGAAAAAAAGTGTTTAAAAATGTTTTTCTTAAAGGGTTATCCACCCCTTTTATATAAAGTAAAACATGTGGTAATAGGTCCCCTTTAAGCAAAGTCAATATCATCTGATTAGGGTCTTCCTCTACTAAAAGAACTCAACTGTGAAGGTCTTTTCGCTAGTATTGACTGGTGTCCTTCTGCAGATGATCTTTTACCAATAATGGCTCACCATGTCTTGTTCTTGACTGTGTTTGTGTAGGGGTCGTCAACCTGGTAGTACCAGGGCTTGGTATGAGGACTTTATTTTTCACAGTCTTCAACTATTAAAACAAAAACCAGAACAGCAATGGTGTCACCAAATTTCACTCCTAGTTTATGAGGTTAACAGTCAAGGACAGCAAAGTGTTGGATCACATACTGCAGATATACAGCTATCATGATGTAAGCACAGGAGTGCCTAGGTATAATCACATACCAGAAAGTGCATTGCTACTTTTCAGGAGATATTCCTTACAAGAGTAGATCTTAACTTTTTGGGTTCTCATAAATAAAGAAAACATACATCATTTTTGAATAAAAGTGTCTCTTCATTCTCTTATCAGAGTCATTTTATGTTAATCACATTTGCCAAGAAATGATATGATTATAGTTTCATTGATTTTTTAAGAGAAAAATTATAGTAAACTGTGAGAGGTGTAATTGTCTGTGACATTCTGAAGTAGTTTATTGTTCTTATATATTATTCAAAAAAACTCTAATGATCTTACATGTTTTTTTATGCTTATGCTTTAGTATTTGTTCCTGTAATTTCCCTAAAAAGGTATAGTGGAGAAAAATAACCAGTAGCCTAGCAATTATGCAATAATGATTGTAGCTATTGAATTCCTAGTTTGAAATAATCTGAGATTCTGAACGTCTCAGGTGCAAATCTAGAGTGTGTACAGCTGTCCCCTGACGTCGTTCACCAATCTGTTGTGGCAGATCAATGAACGACTAAGATGCTCACAGGGTACTTTTCTAAAGAAGAAAGGATGTAAGATAAGAAATACATTACATGAGTATAACAAATATTTCAACAACAGGATAAAACCCATATTAATGTGTTTATATATATATGTATATATATTCCCTCCAATTCTTTTACTCTAAAAATAACTAAATTCTCAATAGGAATTATTGAGTGATTCACTAAAATATTCTCATTATGATGACATAATACCCAGTCTTTTTTGTAAAAATAATAGTATAAAAATATTTCCATAATCCAGGTATGACCAGGTACCAATTATTTCATATTTATGGCTAATTTTTCTAAATATTCAGTTTTCAGCTAGGCGTTGTCTGCAAAGAATTATTAATTATTAGAAAGTGCCCTGATAATGCACTCCATACTGTGTAATAAATAATTTAAATAAAAGTATAAATCCCAATTACCAGTTTATAAAACAGAATATTCTGATTAATTTTGAACAGGCATAATGAACATTTGTTGTGGTCCTGACAGAAACCAGCTCTGAGTTCAGACAACCGTTGCATATATACATGGTTGGCTTAGTAGCTAGCACTCTTTCCTTTGCAGAGCTAGGTCACTGGTTCGCATCACAGTTAGGACTCTATCTGTAAGCAGTTTGTATGTTCTCCCTGTGTTTGCAAGGGTTACCTCTCACATCCCAAAAACATGCAGTTAGTGGAATCGTCTTCCCCTAAAAATTGGCCTTAGATTGAGTTAATGACATATGACTGAGGTAGGG
Source organism: Pyxicephalus adspersus (assembly GCF_032062135.1). Classification (NCBI taxonomy): domain Eukaryota; kingdom Metazoa; phylum Chordata; class Amphibia; order Anura; family Pyxicephalidae; genus Pyxicephalus; species Pyxicephalus adspersus. The sequence goes on from NC_092859.1 coordinate 35,402,563, forward strand.
ACATTAGATTGTGAGACCCTTTGAGGGACAGTTGGTAACATGAATAGTGCTGCTATATAGTATGTATATATTTTACTGTGCCTGAAGATTTTGTCAGTGGGTTGAAGATTAAAAAAAACTTGTTATTAAAAAAAAATCAAGGTGAGCCATGGTGTACAAAAATAAAACACTTTTACTTCCATCTCTTGAAAAGCTGTGTACAACACTTCCAGCACTGTCAAATTGCAAGTCCTCATGAGCCACAGTGGCCAGCAAAGGACATGCAATCTGACTCTCAGACACTCTGACACTCAGTTCTTCTGTCTACATCTGAATACCCACTGTCCAGAGAAAAGGTAAGTGTTAACCTTCTTTCTTCTTCTTCTTTTTTTTAATATGGTTGCATTATTGCCCTGTTGTTGTTTGAGATTCTAATGAATATCAATAAACATTACATTTACACATACTTTATGCAAAACTGCATGAGCACTTCATTTTATGGGAAAGAAATGGAAAAAATCCCTGCTGTCTGCAAATTTTTTCTAGTCAGCCTCAGCAATGTTTGGAAGCATCAATTACAGGTAATCTCTGGAACACACTTGGCTATTTTTACATGAAAAGTTGCTGACTTAGCTTAATTTGATTATCTTGTGTTACAGTTGTGGATATCTGGAGAGAACACAGTACAAAGTGTTTCAGGGCCACTCCTCTATGCTGCCAGTACTGTACACGCTGTGCCCAATCTCCTTACCGTCACTTAATCAAATTAAATGAAATACCAAATTAGTTCAGAATGTAAGAACAGTTTATTATCATTTAGACAGCAGAGGCAGCAGAATGAAGACATTTTACTGCTTTATAATGATTTATCTGGGCCGAGCAAAAAAAAGGTAGTATAGTTCAGCTTACCAGACTTTAGATTTTCTAGCTACATTTTTTTATCTGCTATTTTTTCAATTTTTTTTTATCCGGTAACCCTGCCAGATAAAACTAATGCAAATACATTGTTTGTAAATTCAATTCAGAAACAAGAAATTACAAAGACACGGGACTTATGGCAGGATCAGCAGGTATATTTCTAACTAGCAAAAAAGGATTTAGTCTGAAAATAAAAACAGTAATGCAGCCTCCACATCCAAGGACAGGAAAAGATGTCATTTCTGTCCTTGGGTATAATTTAATGTGAATGAGTGTTTTACGTTTAAAGTAATACATAACCCTTTTCTATTTAAAAGCTTTTGAAGTACCTCTTTGTAACAGGGTAGACAATATGCACTAGAAAACCTTACGCAACCTGTGGCTTTATTCTAACGCTTCTTCAACTTTCATGACTTCTTAAGTGCACTTGGAGAAAAATAGGACAGAGCTAGAACTGCATTCATTGTTAAATAACAATATTTGAAAAGGATTACTTTTAAAAATTAGAGGTTATGCAAACCTAATTACCAATATTGAAACTAAATAAACTCTATTTTCAAAATTTGCGATCATGCATGTCCTATGTTGTAAAAGGGTTTAGATGTTCTTTCTGCAATAAAATAACCTTACCTGCCTGATCGCCATTTTTAAAATAAATTCATCTGTCCAAGTTCCTTTGTGAGTGACACCAACTTTTTCCTTCTTTTATTCCTTGTTTCGATTTTCTATCATGTTGATTGGCTTGACAAGGATGACATAACCCCCGTGTGACTGTTCCTGCACGGCACCTGCAGTGAAAGCCAGAATACAGAGGGTATCCTAGCTTCCTACAATGAGCTGCACATTTGACAGGTTGGTTAAAAGGGGGATCAGACTGGTATGTTATAGTCCAGAAGGAACATCTCCAGTCTATTTCTGCATTAAAAACCTACCTGATAGCAAATGATGAATTTAGTTCCACTTTAAGGCTAAGTTCAGATGGACAGTGAGGTTTTCACTTCCTTATGCCTGTGAACCCAACTCATGGTTGAGACGCTAAATGAAGCGTCTTGCCCATGGGCACCTATAGGGAATAGGTAGGGGGATAGTAAGCAGTCCAGTACCGCCTGCTGTCACAGATTGACCATTGCATTACTCATTACACAGGCATGGTCCAGCAACATCAAGAAACCCACATAGAGAAAAATCAAGGCTGCAAAGATGTTGCAGATCAAACACAAAGCTTTTCACAAAATTGTAAAAAAAAGGGGAAAACCCCATAGGCAATTGTGAACATCATTACAATTGTAAATAATGGATCTCATTGTTTGATTACCCTGACCCAGGTTCAGTGTTTGCATAATAGCTCCTAAACAATCAGGATTGGGAAGCATTTATAAAAGCACATCTAGACACATTGTGGAAAGGTAGGCTATAAAGAAAACACATAAAAGAACTGTATGCAGTCAGAGTAACTTAATTAGACATTGTCCTGTCAGAGAATGGAGAGGCCATTAAAAAGCCTATTAAGGTCAACATTCAGTGAGTAGGGTGAGGTTGAAAAGCCTTTAGCAAAGAAAAAATAAATAAAGTCTATTTATTAAAACAAGGAGAATTGATTATAGTGAAATGCATCTAATAATTACAGTGCTATAATGACACACTGCACTATTGTTTCATAATAATGACGCACTTGAAAACCATTACCACTGTGAGAATATGAAAAAAATATTAAAACAGCATCTCATTAGAGTTCTAGTCATTATAATGGGTAAAGCCTGCAACAGAATCCCATTAGCTTTAATGTCCCCAGGAAATGGATGGATCACAGACAGTAATTTGGATTTAGCCTGTTTTGACATGGTCTCGGTGTAGATTATGATAACCACTGTGTGATTAAAAAATGAACTGTAGGCAGGGAGCTAAATGCAACATTTTACAATGTGTGTGTGAATTACCTACTCACATGAAATGATTGGTGGAACTACATAGCCAGTCTTAAAGCACAACTCTTCTCCACTCAAACTCATTCATTATGCATTAAAAACAAAACAAAAAAAAATTCCAACATCCAGAAAAACCTGTCAGATCCGAACTCTTTTGGTAATAGCCATCGTTGATAAGAAGTTGCTCAGCCTTCACTGCTCAGATGACCATTCTTGTGTCTGGCGACATCCCAGAGTGTCCCAGAGACATCCAACAACCATCGGAGAGCCCACATCGCCAGAAACCAGCAGGAGTATTGCAGACCTGACCCTCTCATACTACAGACAAGATGAAAGAAGAACCAGGAACTGGGCTGTCACATGAGTGGAGTCTAAGGTAAGTAACTTGGGCTTTTTAGATTTCCTACAATTTAAAAAAAGAAATATAAGTTAGGTACAGTAGTGGAGAAACAGGCATTTTTTTCCAGATGAAGAACACCGATAACACTGTCAGGTTCTGCACTGCCTAAGACCTCTCTGCAGATTACAGAGCACTGAAGCAATACAGCCTGGTCAAGGAATCACCCCATCCAAAACTAGACAATCAATGGGAAAGCAGAACATTGATGATGATCATCATTTAGTTTTTTTTACTATTTGTAAATTTTGCATTGTTAACTAGTGGTGGATGTAGCCAAAAGTGGGCCTCTGTACAAAACTACCCTGAGCCCCCCCTTCAACTGAACTGTGGGTACAGGGCCCTTGTGCACCTCCCTCTATGCCTGCCTCTGTTGTCAGCACATGTGCACCACAGCAGAGACTAAACACTGAACTCCATTTTAACCTCCCCCCACAAAGTGATTGTATGGATGCCTAATTTCTTTTGCAGCACTGGCAAGGGCCAATGAGTGCTTGTAAGTCCTGGGGTACTGTTAGCCCAGTGTTTAGGTGAATAGCTGGGCTCAATGGAAATGGGCAGAATGACCTGAATGTCATTGTGCCCAAAAAAGGACCGGCAGCAGTAGATGGAGCCGAGATATGGGGATAATTCTCAAAAATAGAAAGGGTCAGTAAAGCCTGGGTATTTTTTATATAATACAGAAGGAAGGGGAGGCTAATAAATAAATAAAAACCTGGAGTTTTAAATGGTTTGGAGTGCTCTTAATTCCTTTCCCATTCCGACTTCAAAAAATTGCAGACCATTAACATTGGTAGACATTTTAATCATTTCTGCCTGCTGTATGTAAAATGCATTAGTGTTTTTTTCTAGGTATCGTGATTAAATGGTGTGCTTTATATTTTACTGAAGTTTAGCTATTGTTTTTTTCATTTTTGCTTTTCCTCTATGAACTCTTATACACATACTTATTATTTTTTATCATTCAACTTTTGTTTCCTTGGGCCTGGTTTACTGAAGCTCACCAAGACTGTAAACTATAAACTAAAATGTGAGGACCTGGGTGGTCCAGCAAATTTGGGATGTATTTGGTCCAGCATTGAAAGCATTTGACAAATAATAGCAAAGGCTTTTAAGAAATCGATTCCAGATTTGCTGGATCACCCAGGTTCTCCATGATAATCTATTCAGTCTTGGAGAGTGTTATAAATCAGGCCCATTGTGTTCTGTTGTGAATTTGCACAGCAGACTAACCCTGTGTATACAGTAGTCTTCATACATTCAATTCAATTTTATTAAAGGCAAAACCTAACTAGCTACAGCAAATCGCCCCAGCACTGTTATGTGGTTTGTCTAATCCTCTCTGCCATGCCTGCTGTACAGAAGGATCAATGAGAAACACATTTTTGGTACCGGAAGATCCAGAAAAACACAAAATGCTGTTTGATGCTATTAACAGACTAAACTATAGGTCATGATATTTCTAATTTTCTTACATTATATACTTTCATTTTTCAGTTTGGTTATAAGTGAATCCCTTTATTTAGACATGCAATTCATATAATAAATTAAAAAATGCAAAAATGCGTGTGTACGTCTGTATACATAACCAACATTTTAGCCTGTGCAGCACATGACATCATTTATTCTCTAGCTTGTTTTTCAAAGCTCAGATATAGCCAAAGTGCGTATCATTTGACGTTATAATTGCTACGGCAACAGCAATTGCAGAATACTCTGTCCTTCTCAAACTCTGCAATCATTATATTGCAAAGGAAACTATGCAATTAATGTGTAAATATTTTATTAATTATAACATCCTGTCCCCCCCCCCCATAATATATTTTGTGCAATTAGCTATTTTCAGTGTTAAAGTAATATTCCTTCTGGAATTCATATTAAGGGAACAAATTGGCTAATAATATTTGTAGCGTGCATCCCCGTCAGTGTGGCCAGTTAGTAACTGGGGCCTTCCAAATAGGGTAATGGCAGAAGGTAGAGATCTTCATTTTAGGGGTTTCATTGTACATCGAACACACATAGGAGAGAGATGAGTGTGCAGCACAGTCCAAATATAACAATCTCATATAGCATCAGGGGGTAAATAATTTTCCCTTTGCCAGTGTGACCTTGTCCCAATCCTAGATTTAAGCACCTGTGGTATCTTGTCCATAGGGTTGAAGGCTGAGCCAGGCCCCGCTTGCTATGATTTCTCTGTCAGCATTTCATAGCTCAAGTGGTTCCCCCAATTCCTCTCCCAGGTCTCAGTTCTCCAGCTATTTAGGCATTGAGCAACTGCCTAAAAAGGCACCGAAACATGTGAAAAGTGGTGCCTCAGGGCAGTGACTGGTTGTTCTCTAAACTAGAACAGGTGCCTTCTATGCAGCAACATCATTCCCTATGCAGAACCAAGTTCCAGAACTAACTAGAATATGCCAAGTTTAACACCAAAATCCTTAAGGAAACCTTACTACATTAAAGGGTTGGTGGCTAACTACAGGCAGATGAAAAGCACAGCAGAGCTTAGACTACGAGAGGAAAAAGAAGGACATAATTGTAGAGTTACTGAAATATGTAGGTACACAACAAGTGCATTTTTTCAATTAGTTCAAACATCTGAATTGCTTCCACAGTAGTACCTGCAAATATTTGTATCGTTCATTTCCAAACACTAAAATAAAGCATAGGATAAAAATTGTTTGTTATTCATTTGCAACATAGAATTGCAAGGACATTTGACTTTAGGATGTGCTACCAAAAACTATTATGAAGAATTGCCTGTGGTCCCCCTGTAGCTGAGCTTTTCATCAAAACTGATTTACCATGTCTGGTTCAGCACTGTATTTCTGTTTGAGGACAGCCATCTAGGTAGAGAGGGAGGGCTATGTGTTCTTAGGTGTGGATCCTCCCTTTATAATCAGTGGCCTAATGACTTGTGGTAAGCATTTAAAAGCAGAAGTGAAGAAAGCCCTGATTTACAGAATAAGTGAAGCATTGGGATGCATACAGTGTAGATTTCACTCCAGCAAGCAGCACCATAGTGACATCAAATCACACTAAATATCATTCCACATTTTCCAGAACTTGGATCTTACACTGCAAATATCAACTTGAGTGAACATTAGTGCCTGAGCACACTCATGTACCAGAAAGTACACTGCTATTTTTATAAAGAAAAATCAATTTTAAGGGCACTGCTTCAAAAAAACAATACAAAAAAAACTAAAATGTTCTGTATAGCACAGCAAATCTTTACATTTTATCATTTCAATCATTTTTATTTATTTTTCAAACAAATAACAGAGGAATTTATAAACCATCAATTACAACATAACAGAAAATATCAACACAGGTAAATCAAAATACCATATACTAACAAATTAACTATACTGAGATACAGACATTAACTTAACATTACTTAACAATTATTGTGCAATTACATACGCGTAAACAAAGTCCTAAAATAGAGGATACATTAAAAAACGCATTACAAAACTACAGGTGGATCATTATCCAATAGCCTGGTGACTTACCAGGAAGTCTGCTCAAAAATGGATATCATACATCATTTAGTAGCCAGTGGTAGCATATTACTATATGACTCCCATAGCTCAAAAAATGTTGTGTCATTAAATCTTCGTGAATTGAGGCTTCTAACCAGTCCATTTGCAAGATGTGTCTAAGCTTTACTAAAAATAAATGCAAAGTAGGGGGGTCTGCACTTATCCATTTATGTAAAATCGCCTTCTTGGCCACCATTGATATATATGCGAGGAGTCTGCTGCATCCTCTGGCTACCCGGACCTGTTCAGACAATGCTCCAAACAGAGCCCAGATAGAAGTAAGCGGGAGATATGTTACCAGGTGGTTCAGTGCAAACGGCACCACCTGCCTCCAAAATCTTTTAACTAGGGGACAGCCCCAGGACATGTGGACTAAATCTGCATCAACTGCACCACATTTCAAGCAGTCTCACTCAAACCCATAATTTAGGAGCGGTGTGGAGAAACATGGGCACCATGAAAACATTTGAACACCATTTCTCTGTACATGGAGGAGGGGATCGCCCTCCAGGCTCTACGGTAGTCAGACAGAATTTCTGTTGGGGACCTAGTCGGAAGAAACACATGCCATCTACGTAAACCTGTACTCCTCTCCTTATAATTAAGTGTTGGTTTGTAGGCCAAATAAACTTCCGCTATGGCTCTCTTTTCTGGAAAATCTTTACATTTTAAAGACAAGTCTATTTTGAAATATGAATATAAGAAATATTTTGCTATATAAGCAAATTCTAAGTTTCAAAATCAGCAGGTCACCATTTTATGGCACGCCGAATTTTCTGCATGTGACAGCACTATGGACCTGCACCGCATTGTGGGGAGGCACAGGGTGCTTCATATGCTTTCCCATACCTGGAAGTTGTAGAATTTCCAAAAAAGACACTAGAGGCAGACAAATGAAGCTACATGTGGGATACCTAGAACAAAATGGTGTGTGTTAACTACAAAGTTTAAGGACAGGTATGCTTTAAGCAATATTAGATTGACCAAGTGACTGTTTTTTTTTTCAAACCTTTGACAATGTGTGCACAGTACTTAAAGTTTTAGATAGGGAAACCCTTTTTATTCTAGAATATAATGAGTCACAGCTCGGTGAGTCAGAAAGCATAACGCTGATTTAATAAAAACACATGTCAATATACAAGGCAGATGGTGACATTATAAATAGGTGTCATTATTCAGAAGCCACCACGACTAAGTTAATTCAATTAAGCTTTTAGCATAAACCCAAAAGATATAGGGTTTAAAATTGCCTAAATCAGCCATGAGCTATTTAAAGCAGAACCCCAAGCAAATATAAGTTTCCCTTGATTTAAACCATATCTGCATGCATAGGGTAAAAATACCTTATTTTAAATTGTAATTCTTCTCTAAAAAAATCTAATTATCACCTGCACATCAGGTGAACTTTTATATCATAGAAGATGAAATAACTGCTGGTGTGCGACAAAATGTGGAGAGCCAAGTGACTTCTCCATCCTTCCTTAGCTTTATAGACCAGGCCTCAAAATCCTACAGTGAAGTGGGTGAAGGAATTGTTTGCACACATAGTACATAAAGATTTTGGAGATGGGCATACAGATAGTACCAGGCTTTTTTATGTGAAAATGTTAATTGGGGTTGAGCCATACCCTAAAAATAATAATGTTGGTGTGTAGAATTGTTTCTAAAACATACCAGTGTACTTCTTGTGCCTTGAGCCTCATAGATGTATCTGTCTGTGACTGCTGGTATTACAAGAATCAGAGTGAAATTCTGTGATGTCACTGCAGTGCTACCCACTGTTTAAAGGAAGATGTACCCGATGACCAACAGTACAAGGTCTCTAGGAGTTCCTAGCTTTCAGTGAATTGACTAATAAGCTAGCATTTGCACCTCTCTAGTGAAGGAGAAATAAACCACAACCATTGGGTAGTAGATATTGCATATCTTGTACAAAAATGCAGATGCTCCACTTGTGTATAAATAAATACATAGAAACAAAATTTTCAAAAAATGTAAAATATTAGCACAAGTGTAACATTATGTACATCATGATTAATTTTATGTCCATCTAAAACAAACTTTTAAAAAGATAACAAATTCCTTCAATTGACTCATCACTAAGCATGGTGGTCCCAGGTTCAATTTTTAGCTAGGACACCGTTTGCGTGGAATTTGTATGTTCTGCCTGTGTTTGTATGAGTTTCCGCCAGGCAATCTAGTTTCTTCCCACATCCCAAAAACATACAGCTATGGTGATTGGCTTCCCCTAAAAAATTGACCTTAGACCATGGTAATGATATATGGCTATGGCAGACACATTAGATTGTGAGCCTCTTTGAGGGACATTAATCCAAACTGTTTCTTCAGTTCTTATGGGTGTCAGGAACATAGCCCAGCAATAATGCCTACATAGGCTGATTGTCCAGGAACAAGGTGGGTGTTCTTGAACAATCAACTGCCTTAACACATTCCAAGTTAACTAGAATAACGTGACCACCTGTGTTACTATACTGCAAATGTTGGAATATTGTCCAGACACACACACGCAGCTCTGATAATGGACATTAAGTATGATTTAAAATTAATTTAGCTATCATTCTTGGAGTTTGGTGTTTTATAAAAATGTGGCATTTCTGATATTTGGTGATATAATAACACTACAACAAACTAGATAGATACAAATGAGCCAATCAAATATATTTTCACTTACTGAAGAGGAAAAGAAGAATAAGGACTTGTGGTATCAATGGACTACAGGTAAGTATATAGAGTTGTTATTTTAAAAAAGGGGGGAGTTCAGGAAGCTTGGTTACCATGCTTGACGTCATCCAGAAGTTGAAATCTGACTTGCATACAGAAACATTGGTTATCCTTGGCTTAAGCTTTTGTTTTTTTCTCTACTGCGAAGATCCAATTTGTTTGCAGTGTTTGCTTCTTTCTCTGTGTGATTTATCATGTAACAGTTATGAAGAGGCAGGTGTTGCTACACTTTCAGAAAACACATCTAATATGTAATGAATCCTGGGTGCCCTTCAGTTTTCCATAGGCTTGACAATTACATCTCCGACAGCCACCCACTCCTTAACAGGAAATGTGTACTTACTCCTAGCAAAAGGGTACTCATTCACTGAATGGCAGATATTTTGAAAGGAAATACTGCATACAAAAAAAAAGACAGTGCATGGTTTTTAAAAATAAAAGGTTTTAGAGGAAATGCTAAGTGCTTAGTCCATTTATAACCAGATTGAAGGGTGTTCAATAAGGGGGGGCTGATAACAGTATAAAAATACCAACAGAGAGGGGGCGTGGCTTGGCGGGCTAGCGTGATGGCCGTGTGATCCCTGTGCTCCGCCGACTATGATCCGCTGCATTCTGGGCCTAAACTCACCCATCCATGGGCAAGCAACACAAGGCAAGAGTGGGGAGGTTTCCCCCCACCCCGGCATCTCAGCAGTTTCCTGATCACCCTCTATATGGGCTTATATCGCGGATCCCTCGCCGGCTTCCACCTTGTCCTCCAAGATGGCGCCGACTCCCTCTCCTCACACGTGGCAGCGTGTGAGCGTGATCGATTTCTTAAACCGACTGACAGGGGACCACAGCTGGATACTCACCCCAACAGCAGAAGGGACTCTGTGTCTTCCTCCTCCCGCGATCCAGGGTCGCCAGCATCAGATCCGGTGAGTCCTGCAGACCTCACAGGGGGACATTACTCTCCTGCAGCTTCTCCCCATCGAGACACCGTTCAGCCTTCAGACTCCCTGGGTTCACCCATAGGAGAAAGGGTGCCTACAGATTTCAGACAGGGGGTCTCCCTGCCTGTCTAGGGCACACCCATAGGGGGGTCCAGGGGGACCTTAGCACCGAGTTCCCCCACATGTGCCTCGGGGGTCCCCTTTTTGGGTACACCTTCAGTGCTCCCTGGGGATGTTGTGGTGGAAGATGGCACCCCCAAGACAGGGTTCTTGTCAGGCCCATACAGGAGGAGTGAGAGGGGGCATCCCCCAATGGAGGTTTGCCCCAACCCCCCTTGGCAACAGTACCTACAGTTCTTACCTACTAAAGAGGATTTCCAGAAATTAGTTGCAGAAGTACAAGCAACATGTCGTACTGAAATAGGGGCTCTGCGCGACTTGGATGAAAATGTACATCAGGCCAAGGAGGACATTACAGCACTTTCACATAAAGCTGGGGAAAGTGATTAGAAAATAAGGGAGCTTCAACGTTTGATAGAGGACTTGGACAATAAATCCCGACGGAATAATATTAGAGTACGGGGTCTCCCTGAGGCGACCCAAGATTCTGATTCCAAAGCAGTCTTGCAAGCATTCTTTATTCAGGTACTAGGGCGCCCAACTCCCAGAGAAATTAAAATCCACAGGGCCTTCCGAATCTCCAGGCAACCTGGTACTGCAACCAGACCAAGGGATGTTATTTGCCAATTGGTGGATGCTGATTTGAAAGATGAAATCATGACCACGGCCAGGAATATGCGCAACCTTGAATTTGACGGGGCTCCACTTCAGCTATATCAGGACCTGTCGTGGCATACCCTGCAACAGCGCCACTTGCTACAGTTATTGTTGACTTCCTTAGAGATCACCATATCCCATATAGATCGGGATTTCCATTTAGCCTCTCAGCACGCCATGAGGGGAAAACGTCCATATTATGGTCCCCGGAGGATTTGTCCTCCTTTTGCAGAGATCTGGGGATAATTTGCCCGAGATAACCGGGATGGGAGCGAGGGGAACTTTTGCGACCCCGCTCCCCCCGTGGCAGACGGTGGTTTCTAGGAAGAGATCCAGGGGCAACCACCGGGAATCCACGCCTCCAACTGACCGGTCCTCTGCCCGCCTTTGAAGAAGCAGGCTGCCGATTTGAGATGTTACTGTACTAAATTATAGGTCCATGACTGTCATAATGATGTTCTAACTGTTTTGCCCTACACCCTTGCCCATATTGCTTACATGTTTTGCTGTTAAACTGCCCAGGTGTTTAGCTGCCCTGGGGGGGGGGGGGGCTTGGGGCTGCTCCTAGTTATTGCTGGGGGGGTCCCGGGTTCACCCCAATGCCATGACCCTGATTGTGGTCGACCTCGGCCGACACTAAGATGTTGTTTATGTGGTTTCTTGGTCTTTACCTTGTGGCCCTCCAGGTCCACTGTCCCTCTGGGAGGAAGTGTTCACCTGCCAGGCAAATTTGTTCCCTGTTCTCCTGTTGTAGGTGACAGGGACCGGCGGGTGTTGGATCCTTCTTGACTGCCATTTGGCAAGCACTAACCTATTGGTTTATTTTTTTTCTTTGGTTTTTTGTTTTGCACACCTTTGTTATAGGATTCTATTTTGACCTTTTGTCCCCCCCCCCCCCCCCTCCTGAATGTCACACAGTGTGGTGCTGTGACTGGCTCTGGTTGGTTTTTAGTAAGATCTCCCGAGGATACGTATTATATTGGCGGATTTAGCTGAGGCACTTTGGTCCTTTCTTAAATTTAATGACTACTAGGATATTATTTTTTAATGTTAGGGGGTTGAGTTCTAACACAAAGTGGAAATTGGCCCTGAGAGAGATCAAACATCTGTCTCCAGACGTTGTCTTCCTGCAAGAGACTCACTTTGATAACTCGGGCTCATTCAATTTTGCCTCTAAACTCTACCCTCAGTCATACCTGGCTAACTCACCTTGTAGGAAAAGAGCTGGAGTAGGACGTGATTTTCTCCCCCAAGACAGTGAGAGTTTGTCATTGGAGGTTGAATGATTTCCTAATTAAACATTTGGATACCAAGTCAACCCTAGCTACAAATTTAAAAACGGATTTTAGTGAAAATGAAGGCTCAGTTGCTCATGCCTCCACGCTTTGGGAAGCACATAAAGCAGTGTTCGGAGGACAATGTATAGCCCTGAGCTCTCGACTTAAACGGGACTCTAACTTACAGCGTTCTGTTACAACGCAGGCCTTAAGGTCTGTGGAGGCAAAATACACAGCTAAATCGTCCTTGGGCCTTCTGAGGGAAATAACCACTCTCCGGTCAAAGCTAAGGGCTTTGGAATTGAGGAAGGTCAGCTGGATGATGCAGAGAACCCGCCAACTGTATTACTATAAGGGTAATAAGGTGGACACATTGCTTGCCTGCAAGCTGCGAGATATGCAGCTACAATCCACCCCTGGGGCTATTAGGGATGAGAGCAGGATGGTGCGGTATGACCCCTCCCATATTGCCACTTGCTTCGAAGGCCTATTACTCATGTCTATACCAAACGGTTCACTGCGCTCAAATCTCTCTGGGTAGGTCACTACGGCCAAAAATAGATTCGTACCTAGATCAGGTGGTCCTTCCTAGGATCAAACCGGAATACCTGGAGCAACTTAATAGACCCATCACAGAAGAGAAAATCACAAAAACCATTACTCAATTACCAACCTCTAAGGCTCCAGGCCCGGATGGTTTGCCCTACTTGTACTATAAAACATTCTTGCCGAAACTCTCACCGCATCTTTTAAGCCTATTCACTGATTTAAAGGGCAAACCGATCCCCCCTTCTATGCTGGCTTCTCATATTACAGTGATACCAAAACCGGGCAAGGATCCACTGGACTGCTCGAACTATACACCGATGGCCCTCTTAAACTCTGATTTGAACATTTTTACAAAGATTCTGGCCTCTAGGTTATCCGAAATCCTTCCATCTCTCATCCATGGGGACCAGACAGGCTTCATACCATATAGACATGCAAGTGACAATACTAGAAAGGTAATCAATATCATTGATATTGTCAAAAAAACGGAAAACCCCGTCTTTAGTACTCAGCCTGGATGCCGAAAAGGCGTTTGATCGCCTTAGTTGGCCTTTTATGTTTTCCACTTTGGATGAAATGGGTTTTGCCGGACCCTTCGTTAAGGCAGTTGAGTCCTTGTACACGAATCCATCGGGCTCAGTCAATTTGCCCCATGCTTCTGCTATGTTTCCTTTTAAGAATGGGACAAGACAGGGATGCTCATTGTCGCATCTCTCCCTAATTTATGGAATTTATGGGGACCCAAATTACTTCCACGTATTCTCAATTATACTCCCATAACTTCCCACTACTGTTCCGAGAGTTAAACAATCTTTTGCGTAAGTGGAAGAATCACCCTTTGTCACTGCTGGGTAGGATAGCTTCAGTTAAGATGATGCTCCTTCCCAAGCTGTTAAACCTCTTTGAGACACTGCAAGTTAGAGTGCCGCCCCAAGTTTTGAAGAGAGTTCAGACTAACTTTATGCGCTTCATTTGGGCCTACAAAAGACATAGAGTGGCTAGACAAATTGTCTGTACGCCCAGGGATGGAGGGGGATTGAGAGCTCCAGATGTCAACAAATACTACCTGGTGGCCCATCTGTGACATCTGCTGCTATGGACCTCCCCTCACCCCACTAGTGTTTGTATAGAATTGGAGGAGAGCTGGATAGCCCCTATACACCCCAACGCCATGCTTTGGAGTTTCTTTATTATTAGTGGAGTCTGACTTAACGGCGCCTATGGTGTTCACGAGGAACGTGTGGAGGGCTTGCAAGAGTATATATGGTCTAACATCGCAAGCCTCGAGGTTAACCTCCATAATCCTCAATCCACAAATACCGGATAGTCTCACTGGGTCAGTGTCAGGACCCTGGAGGGAAAGAGGTTTATACCAAATCAGACATATTCTACATCCAATAGAGAAGAGGCTGCTCTCCTTCACTGAACTATGTGAAAAAAGTGGAATTGCCTCGTACCTCCTTTTATGCTTACCTACAAATAAGACACTATTTTTTGTCACTCCAACCAAAGGCCATATTCCAGTCTCTGACTCCCTTTGAGAGAATATGTATGGAGGGCCCCCACACCAAAGGAGCTGTTTCCAAGATTTACCGCCTCCTACATACCTCAATGCTGGGAAACTTACATAAGTTTGGTTACATGCTTAAATGGGAGGAAGCTCTAGGCCGGTCTTTATCCACCGGGAAGAATGGATTGATATTTGGAAGGCAGCACATAGGAGTTCTATTTGTATACTATATAAAGAAAATCTGTATAAAATTGTGCTCAGATGGTATCATACGCTGGCTGTGCTTCACCGACTGTTTCCCAATGTTGATCCCGTATGCTGGCGGTGTGGGAGCCACCGAGGTACAATAGAACACATATTTTGGTTCTGCCCCCTTATCCAGATATACTGGTCCCGGGTTAACGACCTACTATCTGATGTGACCCAGCAACCTATGACTTTGGACCCTCTCACCCATCTTCTAGGTCAACCCTCCCTAGTGTTACCAAATTTGTCTTGTAAGCTAGTAACTCATATTCTAGTTGCGGCTCGAACGTTGATTCCCACCAGATGGAAGGCGGCTTCACCCCCTTCCATGGAGAATCTCTATGCACAGATCCAAGAGTTCCGCCTTATGGAGTACCTCACAGCACTTCTTAGGAATACGGTGGCCAAGTTTGAGATGGTTTGGGAGGCTTGGGATCATTACTATGCCAGACTACCCAGTTGACCCCTTTGTTTCCTACTCACTTGACAATGTCACACTGCCCAAACTCTGTCTTCCCCACCCCGCATCTTATGCTGTTTAAGTGATGTGTTATTTTCGGGAATTGGTTAATGTTACCCTTGAAAACTGTGTATGTTTTATTACTGTTTCCTAGTTTTAATTTGTGTTCTCTCTTTTTCCTTTCTGTACCTGTTAAAAATTCTTTCAATAAAAATGCAATTTCAAAAAAAAAAAAAAAAATTTTGTAGGAATAATAATAATGATAGAAACAATATCCATTAACAATTTACCACTATGTGCATATACCTCAGATAATATTTAAAAAAAAATCATATGATAGAGATCCATCCCAAATATTTTATTATGCTTCAGCCTTTCTCAACCTTTTTAACATGGGGGAACCCCCTGAAATAATTTTCAGGTCTTAAGGAAATATCATTGATGTCAGTGGTATCTGACCTGAGAGTCACAAATGGTTTATTTCAGAGAAATCCCATTATATACATTTCTGGAGGAATGCTGATTGAGAAACACTGCTAACTATTTTTTTAAAGAAATATCTGCTTCGTCTGCAATCAAACAGCAAAGTAAGGATCGATTCTAAGAGAAATAATTTTGCACATCAGTCAAAAAATTTCTGATATAACATCTTTTTTACACAATATATTACATCAAATTGGATATTTCTTACATGAATCATAGCCCAAGGCCCAGCCAGCCCAAATCCCCTCCCCAACAGGCATCAGAAGGCAGAACGAAGGTGGAATGGCAATAGACTCCACCCAGGTAAATATATCCAGTGCATACTTTATATATATTCTTCCAAATTTAGTTTTAATCCCAGATAGATATTTTGGAGAATTTTAATTTCCAAAGAATAACTGGTCTCAATATAGTTTGTGAAACAGGAAGCTCACTGCTAAAATAATTGTGCCGCTTGACTATATGGCATGGCATGAATCCTCTGATAGCAACAGAAGTCATCATGGACATATTTTAACTGCTTTTATCCATCATTTTATCCCTTTATCTATCTGCTTTTCTGTAGTTCAGTAGTAGTAGTTTTACTAAGGATGAACAAAAGTACCTAGGTTTGGTTTGTCAAGGATTTGGTGAAACCCGTTTTGTATGAATGCAGCCACTTTTTACATGAATATATACCCAAATTAGGTTCAACTCATTCACTGTCTATTTGATTAGAACTGCTCATCTTTTTTGGTCTCACCAGAGACAGAAAATCTATACTAGCAGAGTGTCATAATGTAATCCACTCTGAGTTTGTCAGAAAAGTGTTTACCCCCTGATGAAGTAAAAAAGTGTAACTAGCCGTACCGGAACTGCCAGGTGTTAAAAGACTTCAAAAAAATGACACGAGCCATGTGTTTTAGCACAAGATTTTCACTATGTTTCATACTTTTTTTGGTGATGAGCACATGCCTCTACAAAAGAGTTTTTTGTTATCCAATTAATATACACCTTTTCAATGAGGAAAATTGGACCTTTAGGCTTAAGCTGCGTACACACTTCCAATTTTTATCGTTGGAAATGAACGACGAACGATCGATTGGGCAAAAATCGTTCGTAAAAAAAGTAACCGGAAATGAACGACCGGACCGGCGGATCGGATTGGACGACGATCGTTGACCATCTATCCTGTGTACGGTCGTTCATTGATCGTCCATGGTCTGAGCATGCGCGGTGAACGAACGTTCGCTCACTTCCTGTGGTGCACGTCACTTCCTGTATCGTTCAAACGATCGCTTCTATCATGTGTACAACATCTGCGAACGATCGTGTCGTTATCTGTATGTACAGGATCGGTGCTATACGATCGTTCGCAGATATCATGCAGGATCGTTCGTCGTACGTTTACCAACGATAATTAATTGGAAGTGTGTACGTAGCTTTAGTCTACACGGATGTTTTCCCCAGCGTTTAACCTGAGGCTTTTAAACCCCTGTTTGAAATCCCCAAGCATTCAAATGCAGCTAATCTACACCAGGAAATTTCCTTGAGGCACGTTTATGAGCTGTATCTTACACGCTGCTTGCAACGTTTAAAGAATTAAAACGCTGAGTTAAAAAAGGAAAACGCCCAAAATGCGGGTAAACGCTTTTATTGACTTCAATGGGACGTTTTCCCGCGTTTGTAGGCACTTAAAATGTAAACGCGGCATAGGCGTTTTCCATCTTTTTAAAGGCAAGTTTTAAAACGCTGATAAAAGTGCCTAAAAAGGCATATAAACGCAATAGGAACATTTACATATGTTTTTAAAAACGTCTGTGTAGATTCAGTCTTAGGGATTGTTCTTTTAAAACTCTTCAAGCCTGGGGAGGATACAGTTTCATTGGTGGAGCTGGGTGATCCAACAAACCTGGAATGGATTTATTAAAAGTAATTTGCTATTTGTTAGCAAATGCTTTAAGCCCTGGACCATATCTATTTCAGGTTTGCTGGATCACCCAGCTTTACTGGTGAAAGTGTAACACCCCCCCCCAGCCTTGGGGAGTTTTAATAAATCAGGCCCTTAGTTCCAGAACATAAAGAACACCAATATCACTAATTATTTTAGAAGTTTTTTCTTTCTTTGATATACTCAGCACTGTATTTCTCAAAATTTCGAACGTCACTGACCACTACATTTACGGACTACGGACTGCTCATGCTCAAAACGAGACGCGTGTCACTCAAAGGGAAAGAAAGTTCCACCAGAGTGACGTCATGATGCCAGAACCCGTCGTCCTGAGACACAACCCGCCCACCGGCCTGAGCCTGCGCAGCATATAGGGGACAGGGTCCGAAGCTCTGGTCGGTGCTCCCCCCCAAGCTGGGGTCCTTCCCCTGAGGCCACGGATCACGCAGACCACAGGTTGGGGACCGCTGGCCTAGGGCACCATGATTTATAGGGGACGGTATTAAAGCATCTGTGTGTGGAACCTGGTGCTGCTGGCTGACCAGTGCTACAGTAACAGAAAGCATAAAGTGATTAAACACTACACTAAGTGTCCCATACCTTGCAAAGATCAGAGCAGGGTATCATTTGTATTGAGGGTATCACTCTCTCCTTTTCTCTCTTTCAACTTTCTTCCCTCCTTGCTCTGTCCTCTTTCTTTTCCCCACCCTCTCCCTCCTTCCCTGTCTATCTTTCTCCCCCAATCTGCCTCCTTTTCTCAATCCCCTCCTTTCTCTTCCTGCCCCTTTCTCTCTTTTCCCCCTCCCTATCTGCTCCCTACTACCCCCCCCCCCCCCCCCCCCTACTCACCCCTCTCCTCTCTTTATCACCACCCCCTTCCCCACTCTCTGCCCCTTTCTTATTGCATCTGCCCTTCCATCCCCCTTTCAAAAGTTCATGTGGAATGTCTTCCATGGTGTATTTTCTGTGTGTCAGAAACAAAGGTGGTTATTGGCTTGGGGAGCAGCACAAGCTAGTTGGTCTAATGGAAACAAAAGTATAAATCTAGCTCTGGATATACAATCCATTTACAACCATCTTGTAATTCAGTTAGTTTCAAGTTTGACCATATTGACATTTCCAGAGATGGTTTGACTCATCTAATCATCACCTGTTTGTGGAAACTGTAAATCTTACTCAAATATGAAACAATAAGAAACACACAAACAGGGAAATCAATGAATTCAACTTACTAGTCAGTTGAATCATTTGGGTCAAGGCACCCACCATAAATACGATATTACAGCCAGTGTCTTGCCTGTTTAATGGTTCAAGTCCTATGCTACATAAACAAATAATTGTTTTTAATTCTATGTTTATTAAGTTTACAAAATGTTAACTCAATGTTTAGGCCATATTTATTGTGTAAATAATATCTATGTTACAAATAAACATTTTTTACTAAATACACCCAGGGCCTGGGGCTGTTCAGGTTGAGATTTTTAGTAAGAGACCACAGAGGTAGCATCTCCCTTTGTACACAGTTACCTCTTTGTTTGGAGCGGTGCATATCAGGAATAGAAAAGTTTGATTTACAAATGTGATTCATTAGGCTGTTTGTGTATTTCGAGCTTCACTTACCGGTATTGGTATAAAGAAACTTGATTGGTTAGGGAAAGGAAAAAGTTAGAACGGCCTACCCTGCTACACTTTCTGAAATGAGTCCCAATTGTGTTCACCCTAAACTCTGCAGACCCTTGTGCCAGTAAACACTATTCTCAGAAGCTGACATGGATTGAAATATTTTTAAATATTTAATTTTAATAATAAATTGAATATAACTCTAACAATTGTTCTTTCCTGATAATCTGTAAATTATATGTTTCTCTAAAGTACAACTTCTCTCTTTATTCTCAGCCTGGTCAAATGACAAACTGGGTCCTATCCCTCTTCAGTCTTCAGAGGACATCCTCTACAGTAAATGCAGAAAGCTGCACTGGTGTGATGACTTCATTATACTATGAATTAAGGGTGCTGTGATGATATCTCCCTACACCCTGAAATAAATACACTGGGGAATGCATTGTTGAGTTAGTGTAAGGAACTTACCTGTCCTGCGAGCCCATTGCATCCCTGGGGATCCCAGCCGCAGAGGGAGACGCCGCTACAGCAGGCAGCATGGCCGAGGCTGCTGCCCTGCTTGCAGCGTGTCTCTCTCTGCAGGCGGAGGGATCCGTCCTGGCCAAACTACTGTTCGGCCAGGCGGCATCCCTTGCATCTCCATGGACGTGATTACTGAAAGTCCTGTTCTCAGCACTCCTGTGGAGGTGCAAAGTAGGGCACGTCCCAGGGGTGCTCTGGGAAGAGGTGCGCGTGCTATCACGCATGCCTCTTGTACCCCCCAAGGGCGTGGCACTTGGCTGCCTCGCCACGGGGCGGGACATAGTTAGTTTGAATTCCCTGCGATCAATCAGCCGCAGGGGATTCAGTTACTCTCTAATCAAATGGCGCCAAGTGGCGCAAGGTCATTGGTCACTTTGGCCATTTAAGGAGAACCTGTCCTGAACACCATTGCCCGCTATAAGCCTCTGTGTACACAGTGTGCTTGGGTGCGTTCTTTGTGTTGGTTAATGTTTCTCACATTTGTCATTATAATAGCGACCTGGTCTGATACCTGACTCTTGCCTGAACTCTGCCTGTCCTGACCTCGGATTGTTTGTGACCTCTCTTGTCTGCTGCCTGCCCTGACCTCGGATTGTTCCTGACCTGGCTTTGCCTTACCCTCCTGTACTACGCTTATCGGACTTGACATCTGTAAATACCCCTGTCTTGTTTTATGACTATAATAAAACTCGATAAAAGGACTTTTGGAGTTGGCTGTGGTTTGTGTGCCCAGGCGCATTACAGTTAGATCCCACACTTGTTTTTTTACTAATTTTTGGGTGGTGAATCCAGAAATTACCCGTTTTTTGCTATCACATCCAGTTTTTACAATGGAGGGTACCCTTTATTTTTGTCAAAAAACATACAAATTTTACATACAATGTAAAAAAAACTTGAATGAACTGTT
Organism: Pyxicephalus adspersus; assembly: GCF_032062135.1. Taxonomy (NCBI): domain Eukaryota; kingdom Metazoa; phylum Chordata; class Amphibia; order Anura; family Pyxicephalidae; genus Pyxicephalus; species Pyxicephalus adspersus. The sequence continues at coordinate 35,423,282 of NC_092859.1, forward strand.
TATTTAAATTTCTTTTGTTCATACAAAGGATTTATTGTTACTGACATTTTTTTTGCAGTAAAACTTTCTAAAATTAATTTGGTAGTCAGTTAAGGTAAAAAAGTATGCTTATAGCTTTTCCTGGAGTGTTCAGTGTTAGGACAATCCCGCAAGTTGCTCCAACAGTAGTCAGCCATCATATGTACATCTCATCTACCCTGATACTGTCCTTCCAAGACCTTCAATTCTTGGTGGAATCGTTCACCTTGCCCATCACTGACTGCACCAAGGTTTTCCGGGAAGTTAGAAAGACGGCTATGCAGAAAATGCACCTTAATGCTCATATTGCAACCAAGCATTTTGTAGGTCTCCAAAAGTTTCAAAGTTTCACAGACAATTTCTGTGTAATTATTTGCTGGTGTGTTTCCAAGAAAGTCTTTGACAACGGCTTTGAATGATAACCAAGCAATCTTTTTGTCTTCTGACATTGTCCTGATAAAATGTTCATCTTTGATGAGCTGCCGAATCTGTGAACCAGAATAAAACACACCGGCTTTTATTTTTTCAAATGACAGGCTAGGAAATGCCAAAATGAGGTACTTGAAATAGTCTCCTTCAGTTGGCAAAGCTTTAACAAACTGCTTCATCAGACCCAGTTTCATGTGCAGAGGCGGGAATATAACATTCTTTTTATCAACAAGTGGCTCATGTAGAGTGTTTGGATGACCTGGTTTTAGGGCAGATCTTGGAGGCCAATTCCTTTCCACCCAATGCCTCTCACGAGCTCTGCTGTCCAACATGCACAAATAACAGGATACTTGGTGTATCCGTGTTGCTCACCAAGAAGGAAGCATACTATTTTAACGTCAACACAGATAACCCAATTGTGTTGGTGATATTGTAACAACTCAATGACTCTCTTTATGGTTGATGGTGGTTTCAGATTTCAGATTTAGCGATGAGCGAGAATATTAAGTTCGATCTCGCAGTGAATCGGGCCTCTCACTTACCAAAAATGTAAGCAAGAACGGCCTTCTGATTTGCCGAGAGGTCAAGCTCTAGCCGAACAGAAGGATTTCCAGGGCGATCCACAGGGCACTAGGGTTCCCAGGGCTGAATGCAGCTCTGGGAATCCTCCTGTTTTAATTTCCTCTTCTGCAGAACCATTGGAAGTTTGAGGAAATTTTCGCGAGAATGTCAGAGGCATTGTCGCTCATCCCCAATTTCAACTTTGAGGAGAGCTGGCACGCTTGTAAGCGGTGGGAACACTCTTTTTGATTGAAAAACTTTCTGGGATTTTCTGTTATGCCTACATCTTTTTTTAGTTTAATAAGCCCTTTTACCTATGTGTGTTGAGCAAGGTATAGAGACTGTTTATTAAAGTAATTACATTGTTAAGTAATACTGATACAAGTCTTTTATTGAAATACCATTATGGTATGTAGCACTTTGATGAAGTGGGATATACCATTATACTTTCTAATATTCATAATACAGTGTTATCATATATTTTATGGGCATAGCTGTTTACTTTTTACCTAATAAATTATTGCTTTGATTAGAGACATTAGTTTGATTTTACATTGAGTGATCAAGAGACCTATTCAATCAATGTCATTTCAGCCTGGGGGATTTTCACCCTTTGGAGCCTGCTAACATTACTACTTCAAACTTGCATTCTGTCCCACCTACCCTCTGACTGTGTATGATGCAGGAACTGAAGAGGTGTTTGTATACAAGGACATACTGTCAAATTTGGATTTAAGGTAACATGCGAACTGTGTTTATTGTGAAAATTGATTACCAATATGAAATGTACATACGATTGTTAATGTGAATTGAACAATATGCTGTCTGAATATGGTCTGTTTTGATATTATAGATCTTTAAACTGATTCTTGATAAAATGTATCCACGAAACACATTGAATCAAAAGAATCTAAAATTGTGAGACTGTTCATTGTGCATATTGCTTCATACCACACCATTTTGGGTGGAGTGTTTTTATTTGCTGTATTATGTTGCAATTGTACTAGAGCAGACCACAACCTCTTACCACACTATTAATCGCATTATTATAAGCGGCAGAGAAAAAACCTAACGTGATAAAAGAAAACTAACTGCACTTTCAGAATCAGCATACCTATTTTAGTGTAAATAAGCTTAAAAAGTCAACAAAAATGTTTTTCAAAATTGTTCCCCAGTGATATTGTACTCGGTCTTCTGGGTTGAGAGATGCTTTGTTACCTTGAACCCATGGGACCAAAAACATCTTATGGCAAAAAGGAGTATTTGAGAAGACTGAGGATTAGTGTAGCCTGATGTTTTTTTTCTAACCTGTACATTTATTTGGCCACTGAACTCCTAAAGTGGAACTAAACTCAGTTTATACTCACCTTGTCACCTTTTTGTCACTGGTGCCGCTATTATCCTTTTAGTCTTCCTTGATTCATTCTTCTGCCATCTTGATTGGCTGTCATGGCAGTCATAGGGGAAGCCAGGACATGTCTGCTATCTTGATTTTGACAGTTTAAGGGAATGAACAGGCATGTGAGTATGTTTTATTGCAGAAAGGAACATTGCTTGTCCCTTTCTGCAACAAAACCCTGCTTTATCGCAATTGTTCAAAGTGGAACTTTAGTTCTGCTTTAAGAAAATCCAACATCCTTGAACCAAGTGTACAGAGGCCTTTATTTCTATAGGCTTAGTTTAGTGTATGTTAGCAATCTTAATACCATTTTTTAAGTGGCAGTTTTATTATTTCCATATGATGTTTTATATACTTTAGCCACTCATTATTTCCTTAGCTGTATCTTTGTCCTACTGCCAGTTCTCTCGTTGCTTCCAGCATCTCCCACCTGCTGCCTCCTCCTCCTCCTCCTGTACATCCAAGTCTGCCCCCATTCTCTCCTTCTACCATAGTCCTCCTGCTCCATGTATCTGAATCATGCTGCTATGGTGTGGTGTCTGAGAATAGTGAGAGCAGCTCAACTCTGGTGGGCGATAGCCTGTGTGACCACAAAGACCTGCTGGGCCTGTCACCACTGTACTCTGAATCAGTATGTCTTACTATGACTTGAAACCTTTACATGAAAGAATATGCTTGGCATGATTACGAAGTATGTGTGTCAATTTAATACATGTGTCCTATGATTGTCACTATAGCTGCACCCACCTACTCTCCTTCATTTCTCTAGTAAGGAGTGACTCTTGGCATCACAGCAGGACGCTAAAATGAATGATGGTCCAGTAGAGGTGACCTTTTACAAAAGAGCAACAGATTTCCTATATTCAAAGGTTACTTATGCAACTTCCAAGAGACTATTTGTCAAATGCTTTCATGTTACAAATCGTCATGACTTCTGCCCACACAGGATTATTCTGCATTACATGCATCAGCCCAATAGAATATTTATTTACAAGAAAACATTTGCTTAATGACACTCAAATTGATGATTTTATTAATTTAAGAAGGCAAAGAGCTATTCACTCCTTTTTTTTATCAAAGTGGGTGATAAAAATCTGGACTGGTCGACCCAACGGTGTGGTTTCTTCTAACTGCACACAAAAATTCCCAATTCTGGCTGATGGCCAGGTCAGGCCAGATGGGTAAAGTGAGCAAAGTCTGGTAATAGCAAAGGTTTCAGGTACAGACAAGCTGAGTAGTCCAAGCAACACAGGATTATTTTAAGGCATAAACAGAATTTTTAAAGACCCAAATCAAGTTTGAAAGCAAACAGACATACATGTTGATCAAACAATGCCTTGCAGTTCTGGACATGCTTTCAAATCACCAATAATTAAAATGTATGCACAGCAGACTCCTGAGCTAGTATCACATACCTAGCTGGAGATAGAGGTGACAAGAGAGACTCCCTTGCACCTCCAGCCTCCACATCCTTGAAGTGCAGACAGAGGATGCCGGGCTCAAAGTGGCACTGGTGGGCAAGAAGAAAAGCTGGTACAGCAACTGATAAGAAAGTACAAGCTGTGGTCAGGAGACAAGCTGCGTCAGCAAAAGGTGAGCAGGGACAGGTTCAGGTACACATTTCCAGCTCAAGCAACAAGCTATTTAGGCGGAAGCCTGTGGCTACCTGACATATTGGTTTCAGGCAGCTACATTTGTTCTGCAGGTATCACATGTTCCTCCTCAGCAGCACCACCTTTACACATGCCATTATTTGGTAAGTGATTGTGTGTGTTCAGTGTTTGTGTATAGTTATAAATATTTACACAGTAAATACATACAATGGGCCTGATTTATTAAAGCTTTCCAAGACTGGAGAGCATAGACTACCATGGAAGAACCCGGGTGATCTAGCAAACCTGGAACAGATTTCTGTGTGCATAATGGTAATAATGTACATACTTCTAACTCCTGCACTCAGCACATTATATACCCCTGGCCCCTGCACTCTCTATATTACATACACTATAAATCCTTCTGTCTCTAAGCTCTTTCTATTATTTTGACCACATGCACTGTTCACTGCAGCTCCGTTTGCATTCTGCACTATTTACTGCCTTCATAGTTGAAGGGGGAGGGTCCGGCCAACCATATTCTAGGCCAGGAAAAAAAAATTGTACTTACTTTAAAAATGTTGGATGGAATTTGGCTTTAAAGTGAAAGCTAACTACCTTCTCTTTGACTCTTCCATCTCAAACGCTTCTCTGCTTGTCAGCATTTTTTCCCAAGGTCACATTGAGCCCTGCGTGCACATCTCAGTGTACAGGCTTGACACATTTTTGTACCAGGGCTACATAACTTGTGGGCTTGAGTGGGAGTTACATTATCCTGGCCTGACCAGTAAAGTTATTGTAAGACTCAATGGAAGCATCCATGATGCAGCAATGTGGAAGATCACATCCATCACATTGCTAAATGAAGAATGTAAGTAACTGTAATGTGAAGATATAGCAGCATAAATGTACTTATAATATAATGAGAACCACATGTGCTTTCCATGTGCCAACGCAGTGGGTGGATAATGTGCTTAAATTTTAAAGTGGCCGCAATGACAATACTTACTACTAATAATCAGGGTGTGTAGCATACTGTTTTTCTATTCTCAGTGATATGATTACAAATCAGGCTTCATGATTTGACAATATTTCTGTTGACTCATCCCATTAGGAAGACTACGATATTGTAAAAGCTCCCAATTGTGCAACATTATAAACAAACAGGAAGCCACGCAGTTATACAGAGTCATTTCATAGTGCCGTTACGTATTGTTGTGCTGATGTCATGCTGCTGATTTAAAAATTCGATGTGGGCACATTTAGTTTATTTGATAATGTCAGGAAGTGGGTTTAAATGGGCTCAATGAAAACAGCTGCAGAATACTATTCTAACAAACAACATTTTCAATTAACCAAAAGGTTATAGAATATTTGGTAAGTGTCTGTCCAGTATTAGGGGCTGCAAGGAACATATATGGCAATGATGAAGGCAATGTCGTCCTTTTAGATCATCCAGCTGTGAACTTGATAGACTGGATGCTGAGTGTGTGATGATTGCAAAGATTTACATCCTAAAATCTGGGACTAAGGTCTTTTCACAAAGGAACACACAGCTTCAAAGATCAAGAAATATGGAAGCTGTGCCCAAAAAAGGAAAACAAACTAGTCATCATTGTCTGCAGGCTGGTCAATTTCAAATGTCCAAAACTTCTTTTGTTTGTTTTATATAAGGTAGAAGGAGGCATTAAAGGCTTAATGATTTTGGTAGATCTGGTAGGTGTACATTTCCAGTACATCTGGTAGGTGTAGATACTGTGTTTAATTTTTGTTAATGCCTACTTTGGGGAGATTTCCACTTACTATTCCGGGATTGTATCAGATAGAGCAGAAAACATACTCTAGGTAAACACCCAGCAAGGATACAGACAGCAATAAAGACTCGACATGTGGTCTTTCACTAATTTCTCCAAAACTAAAAAAATAAGATATATAGTTAAACTGTAAGGCCCTGATCCAGCAACAGTACTCCCCAAACACCAGTCCCTCAATCTAACACTGCCCTTTTTACCTTTTAGCAAGCCCCCACTTACCTTGGGTGACTGGTTGGGTTTCCCAGTACTCGGTTGCTCCAGGACTTAGTGCACAAGGCATAGTGTCTGGTGAAGGGCTGGCAGAGGACCAGGAGCCCACAGCAGTACCAAGATTCCAACAGAGACAAGTCAAGAAAACAGAGCAAGAAGTCATACACAGGTAATCCTTCCACCAGACAAGGTACACAAGGAAAGGCACAAGCAGAGTTGAGGTCACAAGCAAAAGGTCAAGGCAAGGTCAGCAACAGTAAATCAGATAAATAACAAACCAGCAGCAAGTCAGCCTAGCTTAATATTACAACAGGCACTGGTGACTGGGAGCAGAGAAGCTATAAAGTCCCAGCAGCCAATGACAGCCTAGAATAAAGTCAGGAACGAATCTGCCTTTAAAACCCCCTTTATCTGTGCACAGCTTCAGAGTGTGTGCTGAGAATACAGATAAAATACATCAGGCTGATTGGCTAAATGGAAGCAGGGCTGCTGCTACTTCTTTATTCTCCTTGCTGCTGCATGTGACATTGCTGGACAAAATAGGCATAGGGTACTGTGGTGGTGCACAGCACGGAATGCCGTCTCGATTAGTGTTCCTAAAATAAACTAAAATATCATTGATTACCTGCTAGTAAATACCTTGCATTATTATTTTTGTCCATTGAAGATATAATTTTTACCTTGCACCCTGGGCCACATGAATGCAACTACTTCCCTGATATGTGACCAGATACTGCTTTTTTTCATGACATGCAGGTGTTACACTTCCTTTGTGGAGAGATGCAAACCTCCAGCACCCAGTTGCACCATGTTTATAGTGACTGATTGTTTCTGACAGCAGTGTGTTGTTGGCCAGGTGGGCATTTACTAGAAGCAAGGATCAGATAAAAAAGGCCTACATAAGGCATACATTCTCACCATGGCAGAGAGTATTTTTTTTTGCACCCCAATAGAGAGATTCCCCTTTTACTTCCTGTCATAAAGACACAACAGGAACACAACAATATAAAAGGAAATCTCTTCAAAGTGAACAAAAGTTTCTATTTTTTTGTGTTATTGACAATGGTCACCAAGACAAATAAAGAAAGTGAATCTCACCAGCAGGAATACAAGCAGCAATAAAAACTGATGAGCTAATCCTTCATTTTTTTTTTTTACTATAATACTTTAGGATACTATCGATGATGTAGTATAGAAGAAAAATAAATACCGTGTTTCCCCGATGATAAGGCAGGGCCATCAAATAAGACAGCCCCCCCTTTTTAGGTAAAAATAAAAAATAA
>NC_092859.1:35431527-35485771 GCF_032062135.1 Pyxicephalus adspersus
ACATGAACAATAACTGTGTACTGTAGTCTTCTTCATGGGTAAATAAGGCATCCCCCTGAAAATAAGCCCTAGAGCATATTTTGGCCTTCAAAAAAAATAAGACAGTGTCTTATCATCGGGGAAACAGGGTAAAAGCAATATTTCCAATAAGGTGTTTTTATAGATAAAGGTAACAGAAGGTAAACAGTCACCAAGATCCTGAAGTTCATCTTTAAACTGCATGTACTCCTTCATGTACTCTTCCGGGTTAACTAAATTTAGGAATTGATTGGCTGCTTTAGGCTTGGACTACACAGATGGTTTTAAAAAGGCATGTAAATGTTCTCAGTGTTTATATGCTTTTTTATGCACATTCACAAGCGTTTTAAAGCAAGCCTTTAAACCACTGTAAAACGTTAATGCTGAATTTTCCCACGATTATACCAGGGTTTACAGTGTTTCCTTTTTCAAGCATTTATAAAAACGTGGGAAAATACCTCCATTAAGATCAATAGACACATTTACCTGCGTTTTAATTGTTAAAACGTTGCAAGGAGAATTATCCATAACATGTCTCAAGGAAACACCCTGGTGTAGATTAGCCTATTTGAATGCATTTTCAAACATTGGCTTTTAAAGCCTCAGGTTATACGCTGGGGGAAACCGTCCATGCAGACCCAGCCTTATTGCAAAAACATGCTTCACCGCTTGGTGCAGTCTGTGCTGATGGAGGCTCCAAGCAGCACCAACACTAATGACTTCAGAAGGATGATCCCAACAGAGCAAGCTGTACTATATGAGATATCACCTCTTAACTTGTTGTGGAAGAGGACAGACAGGTACACTGGATGATACGGGGGCAATTATGGCAGCATCAGGAGTTTAAAACATGAACTTTCAAAATTTCTAATATCTGCATTCAATAAATATTTCAGAGAAACTATTTACAATCAGTTTTAGCGAATTAGTGTGTAGTATCAGTAGTTTAAATAGCTGCCTATTGCAAATGTAACATCATAAAAAAAAGTTTACAGTTTTGACATAGTGGGAAATGATTATATAGCTGTATTAGGTTTTCTGTGCCTTTCTGTGGCAATGCCAACGCTGTTAGCAAAACAAAAACTAAGTAAAACATTTCTACAAAGAACGCTAAAAATTTACAGAGGTTTTATTCCCTTTTCTATCCAAAACTAACTACCCAATTAGGAAGCCTCTGCTGGAAGTTATCAGCTCTCTGATTCATAGACAGGATACTATTTCCAGATTTGTCAATTAATTTGCAGCAAAGGTTATTAGGTCTAATTTCCTAGCCCTGGCTCATGTGTGCGGGTTGGCCAGGCAACGTTTACATGAAAAGCAAAGCTCATCTGCTGTACAGCATATTGATAAACAGCTTCCCTCTTCATGTCTTCTGCTCTGAGTCATGCCTGTTCACTATAGCAGAGACACAGATACTCCTGGTCAATGAAGGAGAAGCAGCATACTGATTAGGCCATCACTCCCTATGCTCTGTTCTCTCACAATGTCAACAAAATTACATTAGATTGACGGCATTGTGCAGTGCTGCTCTAAATCTGATTTATATCCCTAGTACAAATATTCTTGCTATGCTTCTGCCTGTGGGTTTGGAGAGGTCACATATCTGACCTAAATATTTTTCATCCTTTAAAAGATGTTCTTCATTGCTCTTTATCTAGTTGAGATATTTTTTGATAAAGCTATACAATGTATGGGTTTAACCTACAAATTATCCAGGTAACAAGAGATGAGGCAGATGAGTCATGAAGCACTGAAGCTAACCCACTTTATGCGTTTTGTTTGCAGACAGCATCTGGTGAGTCTGTGTTCACTACTGATTGCAAAACTCATACTGGTGTATTGCACATAGTGATATGATTTGACCAATAATTACAAAAAAAATGCATTTACTCTCAAAAGGTGATTGTTGGCCTGTGTAAATAGGCTTTTGTTTTTATTAGAATATCTTCTCTTATGCAAGCCAAAAGAAATGCAAAAGCTGCTTGAAGGAGCTAAGAAGGTTACATGCAGGTTAGAAGAAGGCCAACTACATTCGTGAATATACTTAGAATGGTCTCTGAAACCCTATGGGAGAATTTGACTGAGCACACGTGTGTGAACAGATGATTGTTCAAAACAAATACTTGTGTTCCTCATTTCATTTAGTGATCCCCAATGTCAGTTCACTACACAAATGACTGCTGTTGTTTTCTAATGTGTAGAATGCAAGTTCTTCGTTGTAAGGCTGGGTACACACATGCAATAATTGTTGTTGGAAAGGATCTTTCACAATCCTTTCCAACAACAAAAGACTGCGCGATGTATGAACAAGCGCTGTACATACAGCACCGCTCCGCTCTAGAGAGGGGAGGGAGAGAACGAGTGAGCAGCACCCCGCTGCACCCTCTACTCTTCATTTGCATTAAGATTGTTCCTTAGCCTTCCTCCATGGATCCACCAAGACGGTCGTGTAGACGACAGACAACGAGCACTGTACACACGCCAGATTCTTGTCCGATATCAGCCCTGAGATGATTATCTTATGAGAATCATCTCAAGTGTGTATGTAGCCTAAGAGGGGAGAACATGAAAATAATTAATTGTAATTATTGGGACTTATGTGACTATGGTATCTTAAATAGTTTAATAAAACAATTTTGCATCTTAAACATGTTAAGTATAATATATAAAACAAATGGAAAACAATCAATAAACACTATCTTAATGCCATGGTATTGCACTACAATATTAATAAAAGTTCAAGTGAAGTGTTTAGTTTTACCTAGAGGCCTTAGATAGGACAGTGGTCCAGACATCAAGCAAAAAGGTAAAGCTAAACTCTTGTCTGATAAAATGCATATAATAATAATAATAATATAATATAATAATAATAATAATAATAATAACCGCAGCTCTCCAGGAGTATCTAACTATCACTTTTGGAGTCACAGGTGGAGTCTAACAATAAATTCCTCCAGTCTCCTCTTTTTATCCTTGATCTTTAATTGCCAGTGCAGCTCAATTAAAGGGGGAATATTATGATGGACAATATCATTGACCAAATGGCTTTCACTGACCACAGTTTAATCTTTCAATCACTATGTTCTCTCCTCCCATACTATTATTTTATAATCTTGTAGCCACCCCGAGTGTGGCTCAGGGTTACCGCTATTAGCTGTTTTTCTTTACCCCGAGCCAAACTCTGGGTTACCGCCCAGGAAGGTAATACTTTTTTTGGGGAGTATCCTTCTCTTTTCAATTGGCAGTAAAGACTGAAGGGGAAACCCGCAGCCTCCTGGGATACCGGCGTCACATATCCCGGAAGAGGAGAAACAACTTGTTGGGCTCTCTGTGGCCAAATCGTTTGTCTTGATAATGAAAAGTAATTTTCATTTCATGAACATTCCACATTAAGAACCAGCACTTGTAGATTTCAAAGCATATGGCAGCAACTTCTAGGGTAGCCCCATTCACTCTCTGTGGGGTTGTCACAGGTAGACTCCACATGCAGCATCCCACCCATGGCAGTGGTTCTCTGACCTGAGAAAGTGGCAACTGCAATGCAACCTCAGCACCAGTCTGACTTGAAGCGTACCTAGACTCAGAAATCTCACTTTTCATAAAAGGGTAGCGAACTATTTTATGTAAGGTAAAAATTCTGTTTTTTGCAAAACTTTTTTTTAAATAAAAAAAGGTGCCGCACCCCCCTCTTGATTTGGAATATTTATCTGCATAAATATGGATGTTATATCCTCTATCAATGCATATAGATGTTAATAAAAGAAGGTTCATGCACAAATGATATCTAGTCATTTAAACAGTTTTATTAAGAAAACAAGGTGAAACATAAAATGCACAGTAATATTGGTTGATATTGAGATATAGGAACTTCAATCAGTACAATATACAGTATATAAATAATAAGGTTATTAGTAGGTAACCCCTGTAATAATCTAATAATGCTTAGTACACAATAGAGTAATTACAAAATGGCAAAGTAATGCAATAATACTATAGACAACCAAAAGACTACAATCAAGAATATCTGATAGCTACCTGCTAAGAGGTTAATGGGTACCTCAGCAGCCTACTTCCTTCAGAAGACTCCATAACAGCTTACCTAAGGAGACCCTTAGGAGACAAGGAGAGCAAGCAAGAGATCAAGCCCGAGCAAGAGCAAGGAAGCTCATTCTCTCGGTTCCCATTTTTTTATAGTTAATTCCCATTAGGTATCCTTCAGGCTCTTGGATTGGTTACTGGATGTGTTCTGTAAGATAACTATTGGTTGATGCCCCCCCACCTACACTGGGATTGGTTACTGAAACTTAAGGAATTTACTAGGCCTCTTAGCTAAATTGATATGGGAAGCTGGAGGTAAAGCCAGGCGGGGTGATTTAATTTTAGGTGTCACCAAAAGGTCTGGATAGGCCATCACCCCCTTCCATCTGTCCAGCTATTCAACCAACTCCTGCTGCCTCAGGCTTCATTATTATGGGAACTGAATCTGTTTGTCTAATGTCCCTAGTGTCAATGGAACTCTGACAAAGAGAAACAGATCACCAACATCCCCACACATATACCTTTATTATATATTAAGCAGAGCTGTACATTAAATAGGGGTTGCAAATGACAAACAGAGATACAGGAGGAGAGGACCCTGCACCGAAAAGCTTACAATCAAATAGGTGGAGGAATTTACAAATAATAGGATGGGAGATATGTAGCAGTGGGAAGTAGTGATGGTTTCAAAAGGCAAAAGAAGCCGGGTAGGCAAGTTTGAAAAAAATGTGTTTTGAGCGCTCTTTTAAATGAGCAGAAAGTAGAAGCAAGCCGAATAGGACGAGGAAGACTTGTATTTGTGCGTGTGATGAGGTTATGAGTGAGGAAGTCATTAATAGGTCATTGGAGGAGTGGAGAGAGCAGCTGGGGGGGGAGGGGGTATTTTTTTTACCAGTGCAAAAAGGTAAGTGGGACAAGAACTGTGTAGGGATTTGAAGGCAAAGCACAGGAGCTTAAATTTGATTCTAAGGAGAAATTGAAGCCAGTGTAGATATCTGCAAAGAGATGCAGCAGAAGAGGAGCAGAGAGAAGGATGGATGAGTCTGGCTGCAGCATTCATAATAGATTGTAGAGGAGAGAGTTGTGTTAGTGGAATACCAGAGAGGAGGAGGTTACAGTAGTCCAGACGAGAGATGATAAGAGGAAATAACGGGATGGTTTTGCAACTACCGTGCTGTATAAGGGCAGACTAGCACTAATTTGGTATTCCAGAATATTTGTTTATCACACGTGCGGAGCCCTCCCAAGGTAAAACGTTGAAGCGTTTGAGGATGGATTATGGAGCTATGGTCTCCTTTAAATATACTGGGAATTGTATGGCCGCAGGAAGCAAAGCCCTCAGATACCATTCCCATCCCAGTATTCCCCGTGTATTCTCCCTGCAGCCCCATTCCCCCCGGGGCCATGTTGTGTTGCTGGGAGCAGAATTAGGACAGGTGTGACCTGTGTGAGGGTTACATAACCAGCAGACTGTCAGCTACTTATAGCAACAAGCGGGAGGAGGACAAGGATTAGCGTGACCCGTCTGACACCGGGATTATTCCTGAGCACACGACGTCAACAGCCCCCGGTGTTCGCCACCCCGCCCACTGCGGTCCCGGTATAAATTCAGACTCGCGCTCACACCAGGCAAGCGGCCGTGTGCGCAGTCGCGCGGCTCCCTCAGCCAAGGCGCGAGCCGCCCTAAGCAACGTGCTCATCCGGGAACTTTGCTCAGCGCCGTCCAATCCCAAAGCCTGCTGGCCCCTCCCCCCTCCACCGCCCTACGTCACCGGCCACAACAGAGCGAAGAAAAGCCAAATAAAAGGAAATAACGGGGTGATTTGGCGACTACTGTGCCGTATAAGGGTAGCTGGCACGCTGTGGAACCGTGAGGGGACAGAAGGTGGTCACTGAAGAGCGAACTGCGGGGTTACATTTACTAAGGGGCGGGGGCGGCCAGCAGAACACACTAGAGAAACGTGAGGCTGCAGGTACACGTGACGGCGGCGCCTCCAATCGTAGGGTAGGGGGTGGGGCTTAGGTGACGTGCAGCACGGTGTGCTGGTAAGAGAGATACGCACTTGTCTGAGGCAGTCTGAGACGCTGGTGATAGAATTGGGGAGGCTGCAGCCATTTATATCCGTGCTGAAGCCCTCAGTCCTGGAACTCCTCTACTCTCTGTGCACACCATGCTAGGAAGACCATTGCTCTTCTATAATCACCACACAGAGCCCTCCTTGTGCTGCCCCTCTCCTCAGGACCGCAGAGGGTAAAGCCCACCACAGCCACTTCTACGCCCCTCAGTTCCTCCAGATGGGCGCCATAAACTTCTTCTGGACTTGACTTCATCATCTGACTTCTATATAACTTATTGGGGTTGCCACTCTACTTCCTCTTACTTCCATTTTTTAAGGGATATTTTTTTAAAAAAAGGAAAAGCCAAACAATGGGGGTGAATGCTGTGCACTGGTTCAGGAAGGGCCTGAGGCTCCATGACAACCCAGCCTTGAGGGAATGTATCCAAGGATCGGACACGGTGCGCTGTGTCTATATTCTGGATCCCTGGTTTGCTGGATCGTCCAATGTGGGAATCAACAGGTGGAGGTAAGAGACCCTCACAGTCCTGGCTTGTAGGGGAATGTTCTGGCACCTCTGGTATTCTAAAAGGGCAGGATTTGGGCTGAGCTATTAAATCATGGGGAGAGGTTCTGTCCAAAAACTTGTCAAGTAAAACTTTTCAGGTTCTGTACTCGTTCCAGATCAGGAGTTGATAAGCCATCATCTAGCTGATGGTTGTGGTCTGCCCATTTAAAAATCCTCGATCACAGTGCTTGATGTATTTCTGTCATCACAGGTTCTCTTTAAAATCCTTGTCTATTGAATGTTGGCTATGATTGGGTCAAACGATTAATATGGAAAAGATCCATGAGTGCAGTAACTCCTAGCCATCGCTCAGGAAAGATCTTGCCATTCTGTCTCAACTTTGTACTTACAGAGAGTTTTCAGGATGTCTTCCTTCTAATCCTTCACTGGGTACAGATTGAAGGTCATCAATAATAATGGTTCATTTTAATGTTGGTGACTTTCCAAATAAAAGCGCAGCTTTTGTCAGGAAACCTTTTCAGCATTCAAATGATGGGGCTTCTGGGTACTCCATTGAAAGTCCAAACTGGTTTAAGTGGGAAAGTTAGGACTTTTCAGGACTACAATAAAAAGGACATGATGGTGGGTTTGACTTGGCTTGACGCAAAGTTGATTGCTAGTTATGGGTTCTGCTCATTGTATTATAGACATGCCTTCATTATTTTAGAAAGTGCCGTTTGGTTTCAAACTGGGACCTAAAAAGAGTTAATCCAAAGAACCCTTTGTGGTTGGACTGTACATTTATTTATTAGGAAAATGTGGTTAGCATTCATCATTTGTAAAAGTTCTAGAATAATCAGAACTGTATCCAATATTGGTCTGTTTCTTGTTTTGTATCTGTGACCTTAAGATGCAACAAAGTTAATGCAAAAATAAAATCTTTGGAGTGTTGCTTTTACCTTCTCTATCACATTGCTTGTTTATCATAGTTCAGATTAAACGTATAAGTATTTATATAACATAGAATCTATGTAGGCCATTGGAATAATCCACTTGTTACAGTAAGTAGCTGTTTATTCATGTTATAAAAACTCCAGACTTACTTGCCAGTCATATCCAGGCGTGCTCTTTCTTAACATTTCTGTTTCTAAACCAATGGATTCGCCAAGTGAGCATTTAGTCATCACAGCACAGTTTCCCAGCTATTATACCAGCAGCTAGGCAAAGATCCACCTCCAAGAAAAAATCAGGAGCATCCAAGTATCCTTAGCATCTGAACCCCAATCTTTAACCTACATATCTGACAGTAGTTAGATGCAGTTAGCATAAATATTCAAGCAAGATAAATTGCAGCCACACTGCTCCCTACAGCCTGAGAATGTGACGTGTAGGAAGAGCCATTCTGAGTTATGTAAAAGGGTGTAACATGCTTTGTGTTGCTGCACAAGTCAGCAAATGTGCTGAGCTATGGCCTGCCCTAAGGAGAATTGTTTTTAGCAGTTGTTGCATCTGCCAGTTGTTGCTACAGTTTATGTAATATGTTAGTTTAAGGCATGTGTGTAAAGGAAACAGTCATGGAAATAACAGTGTTACAATGTACAGTATTTGGTATGCCTTCTTTATGGATTTTTACAGGCCAAGGGTTATACCTATTTGTTTGCAAACTTTTAGAGCTGTTTCTGTTTTGGAATGTTTTTTTTTTTATATAAATACTTGCTGCAGTTAGGAATAAACTCTTTGTAATATCTGCCGTTCCCCTTGCTAGTATAATGTTGCATTTTCACCAGTGAACTTGGACATGTTTCAGTTCACATACCGGTAATAACATTTGACATTAGAGTTCATATTGACAGAAAAAAACATTCTTGTTAAATGCTTAATATTTGTTGTGGTAATGGTTTTTTCACTGTATTGTGAATGTCAATAATTGCAGGGTATTTGTCCTACACACACTCTTAGTGGCCATGGATAACTCCTTTGTTCTTAGGACTCCTCTATGTAGAGGGGAAATAAAAGGCTGGTGATCAAGTACACCAATGTACTGGGGGTTCAGGATAGTTATTGGATTGGAGGTTGTAGATTTCTAACTAGTTTTGTAACATTATATTTAGACTCTGATGCATCTTGACCTTAGGGTTTTGTTGCCCAACAACTTCTTTACCTGTTTTGTTGAAGTCAGTTATGGCATTTCATTGTGTAAGTTCTTGTCTCCATAGTAAACTCCTTTTTACATCCATTCATTCTTTCATCAGCAATCCTTTCCTCAAGTATATTTATACTTCAACTAGAAAGCAGTTACATACAAACTGACATTGGTATCCATTTACTGTGCGACTGTGATTGCGACTCAGTGAAAGTGATTTATGTGTTAATATAGAAAACAGAATTCTAACTTAGAGTCTAGTGAAAAATGAACCAATCCTTTTGTAATTCCATGAGGGGGATGACAGTATAGTGTATGGTTGCTTTCATATAGCATAGTTTTGTTTCTGGTTATGCAAAAGGTCCTTTTTGAATGCAGATTTTAAACAAATATTTATCAGCCTGGAAGTGCTACAACAGTTTCTTTTTATGTATATAGCTCTTGTGAATCTGCAGCTTTTGACCTGTGTGACTTTGCTATAGGATGCAGTATAAATAACATAATCTCTCCTTAATATAATAACATTATGAAGTGAATGATTGTGGAGTGTACAGCGGTGGCTTTGAGAATTACATGATCCAAGGTCTTTTTCTGTGGAAACTACAGTGTTTGCTACACTGATAAAACACCATTTCATTATTATTATCATTAATAATAAACAGGATTTATATAGCGCCAACATATTACACAGCGCTGTACAATAAATAGGGATTGCAAATGACAGACTAATACAGACAGTGATACAGGAGGAGAGGACCCTGCCCCGAAGAGCTTACAATCTAGTAGGTGAGGGATTTTCACACACAATAGGATGGGAGATATGTAGTGGTGGGAAGTAGTGATGGTTTCAATTGACAGAAGAAGAGGTGTAGGCAAGTTTGATGAGCTTGGGGTCAGCCCCCCCCCCCCCCCCCATCATACTGGGTTTTGTATTTAAAATTACATGTAAACATGTAACATTTATTTGTGTTTTTCCCCCTTTAGGACTTAGTACATAAAGTCCCACAGACCTTTTTTTTTTAACTTGCAGGACATGTTTGCTCAGTGACCTATTATTAGGGTTGTCAGTCCTGGGAAACTCCTCCTAGTCATGTGACTATATCTCCACAAGAAATAGGTTTGTACTTATTTGTCTGAGAATTCAGCAGCTTACAGTGCGTTGAAACTGGCGGGAGAATATTTCACTCATTGCATTATGATTAGGAAGACTTTAGAAACAATTTCTGATTTTTATGATCCTGTCTGATTAGAATATGTTAGTTTGGTGTTGGAGCAGCGTCTCTGAGTTGCCGTGGACAGTGAGGGGTTAAGGAAGATGTTTACTCTGCCAGATGCATTCCAGAGAAAAAAAAGCTCTACAACTGTTCCTCAACCTATGGAGCAGTGTTCACTATCTTGTGGAATCAGAGGATCTGTCAGCTCCACCACTCTCCCTGCTTCTCATTAGCACATCTATTCACAAGCATCAAATGACTATACTCGCTGCATAATCCACCATATTTATAAATACTGACTTTATCATGCAGTGTGATTCACCACGCGTTCCAAGATATTTCTGTGCTTTCTGAGAAAATGCTGTATGGAAATATCCTATGTGAAGGTAAGGCAAGGCAGAGTTATGAGGATTCTGAAACCAATGACGTAGTAAGGGAGAGCAGGGTAATCTGTGTAGCAGTTTTGTGTAGAAACCTTTTCCATTGTTCATTGCATGGGAAACCTCCATAAGTTCCTGTATTTTCAAGGGAAGAATCATAAGGTGATAGTATTGTTGGCTGGGATAAAACAATGGAACAATATAAAGACTACTCCAAATACACAAATACTTCCTAGCATGGTCTTCTATCTATTTCATTTCTTGTGATTTAAATAGTTAATTCTTGGAAATTTCAGAGCACTGTACAACCTAGAGCACATCAAAGGAAAATTGCAGGCATTATTTAGGAATATTTAGGTTTTTAATCCATTGCTGTCTGAATCCAGAGAGCATTGAAAACAGTAACTGGTCATATGCCTTTCAATGTATCCCTATCCTTAGTGGGTGTGAGAGACTTTAGTACAGTTCATTTGTCTACACCAGGATTTCAGTTTGTGAAAGGAAGAATTCTTTATCCTGCATAACATGAAAGCTCCCCTTCATTATTAACAGTGCAATAAAGGGATCACCACTTTATAAACAAAACACATTGAGGTATAATAGGACTATGTAGCAACACCTAAATACTGGACAACTAGGTTATGTTAGCTGTACGTTGTTTAATTTAGGGTTACATTTTACCTTTTTATTGTAGGAATTTAGTATCACATAAGGACATGTAACTTTCAGAGATACCTAAACAGTTGGCCTACGGGGTCAAATGTTGCTCCACATGATATATTACTTAGTTAGGTATTTTTCAGTTATTTGCTATCCTAGAAGTAAATGGCACGTTCATGAACTATTCAGACTTATTTGTAACAATCTTTCATAGTGCTCTTTTGTTCTGTAGGGGGATGGTAAGAAAAATCATCCTGTTGTGTTTTCCCTAACTGTTCTGTGTATTAATAAAATCTTTCAGTTGATTCCTGTTGTGTTTGAAGATGCTTTTCTGATATAAGTATACTACTTGGAGTTCAATAAATCAAACCTGTAGTTTGCCTGTCCTACCCAGCCTAAGATTTACCACCATGAAGACTTCTACCTAAACAATTAGTTTTGTCACGGAACAGGGAATGGTTAGAACCCTTTGCCAGTTTTTTTTTCCTTGTGTCCAGCTAGACAGAAATTGAGAGGAAACTCCTCCTCGACAAATGTCATGGGGCCTCTTTCTGCTCAGAATCATAATTTAAAGAACAGCAAAGTAGTTTGATTTGCCATCACTTCCTGTTCTAGGCATCAGGAGCAACACAGATGAAGCTCCCTGGGTAAAAAATAGGAATTCTAAGGTTTACAGGTTTAATCCAAATCAAAAAGTGTTTGGTTAGCGATGCATTTTTACCACCATTTTATTTGTTTAAGTATGTGTTGTCAGCCTTGCCTTCTTTTTCTGATGCATTACAAAAAAGACACGCCCCCACCCCCAAATCTTCCTAACCCTAACCCTCATGTGCACAGATGGAGAACACAAAGTACAGATTTACTTCATCACATGGTCTACGGCCTGCAACCCATTCATTATTGTTTGGGGAAAATCTGAAGACAATCCATCCTTCGTCATCTGCAGCAATATTGGCGAGTGCACTGCTTGTCCTATAACAGAAACCAAATATAATATGATTGGCAAACAACCACTACAAGAAAGCCACAGGTTGTTTAGCTAAGGGTTTTATATTCTCATACCCTAGTTACATATTTTAAATCTACTTTACAATCCCGCTAATTGTGTCATTACTAAAGCACCAGTATTACATCAATTTTAATTTTACATAGTAAATATTTACAGGGTTCTAAGCTTTAGTACTGACTCAACAAATGAAAACATTGAATACAAATGTGTTTAAATCAAGAGTCAACATAACATGAATTAATGTATCCAGAACTTTTCGGAAGAGATCAGATGCATAAAGCCACAGTACACAACACAAGAGGCCTGACAACTCCAAATACACAGCTGTCTATGCAGCAGGAGACTACTATAATTACACTTTACTTACAACACAGTCTTATGTTTTCCAACACAGGTTTTAGTATAACATGTGAGAGAGAGAGAAGAGATTATCACCATGTTGCCTTTACTGTCATGAATTGGAGAAGGACAAGACCTGTAAATTTTACTTACCTACAGCAGAGTCAAATCTTGGCTCCAGCACTGTTCTAAGTTTCAAAAACTGTGCAAAGCTCACGACTGGATATCCAAAAATATAGGTCATTTTACAGATAAAACAGGACATTTTCCCTTACAGCTCTCAACTCTTCCACATCCATTGAATATATAATAAGAGGCCCAGAATTGCTGAGATTTCAATTAACACATTAAACAGTCTGAGGATATAAGGTACAGGAGTTACCTTCACCTGATCAACATTGACTGATTGGAAATTGCAAGGGTCCAGATGCATAAACCCAAATATTATATGTGAGTATAGTTTGTTTTCCATTAAAATATGGAAAACAAGTTCTAGCATGCTATGAAGCATACTATATATTGGAGAATTGTCATAGTAGATGTTTGCATTTTACTTGTTGGTGATTCACATTCATCCAATGTTAATGATACCATTCTACTATTTCACTAAGAAATCACAAAATGGACTTGTTGCAAATTCATAAAGCCAGCAATTCATATCATTTAGTTAGGCTTTGTCTCCAAAAAGAATCAACTAGATTTGCCAAAACGCACCCGCTATTGCTTACACAAATGTTTTATTACAGGGTGCAACAGACTAATAACTTAAAACTACATTGCATTAGTTGTGACAGATAGCAATCGGCCAATTTCCTAATTTTTGGATAAACCTAGGATGAATTGAATCAAAAAATATTCCTAAAGGGTATGGCATTTTTATTAAGTTATTTTTTGTGTACTTATATCTATACCTGGTAAAATATGCAGTTAATAAACAATGCACACTGGAGCAGTGTGCAATAATATACCTGTGCAGCGTTGTCTTTTTGTACTTGACTTCCGAAACTTTCCTAACCTGGTTCTAAGGTGTATCCAAACTTAGGTTTTCATTTGTGTTGGTGGTTATCTCTGTAATTGGTGGGTTGCCACAGATGTCATACTTGGCCACCGATTTTCTAAAAGCACTGGCTTAGTTATGATAAATGTGCCTTAAATCCAACACATTGGAGAAAGTTTTAATAAAACCACACAAACCTACCAAACAACAAAAAAAATCTATAAAGTGGCTGGTGGAAATGGCCGCTTATTCATGAACACTCGGTGTCATCATACTAACCTGATCCTCATTACTCCATTTAGCAGATCATCTCATATAGTGTACTGTGATCTAGGTCATTCTGTTACCTTGGAGGAAGACAAAAAATAAAGAAAAACCAGCTTGGCAGGTTAAACATGCATTGAAAATAACATATTAATATGGAGTTAGTATGTTGGGAAAAAAATAAGTTATTGGTTGCAGTTGTCAAGAATGTCAAGGCAACAGGCCTGTCACTAGTGTTAGGCCATACAATCTCACTGGGTGTCATTGATATTGTGCTGGCTAGTGTTTGGGTGCCGTACCAGCTACAGAGTGCTTCATGAACTAACCTCTAGCATTGCTGATTAGCCATTCAGCCCCATAAAGACAATTGTCACTGGAAGTGATCGTTCATGATTTTTTCTAAGGACAAATGAGCACAATGATTGAACAAATAATATAATGTGACCATCCGATACACGGGCTAAAAAGATAGATTACACAATTCAGGGTCACTTAACACAGAGAGGGGGGAGGAAGGTTTGTGGGTACTTTATCGGGAGCTGACTGGTGTCCAACTTTGCTGTTGGTAAGGTGAAATCCAAACAATGGATATCGGTAAAATCTGACAGAGGTAAAGTTTTAGTAATAGATTCACCAGTACTTTAAAGCTTCAAAGTTGCGTGCTTTGATGTGTATAATGCAAGGCACTACTAGTATGCTGAAAACCTTAATCTTTGTCTTGAGGCTTGTGCTACAAAATAAAAAATGTATTTATTGGAATGTTTTCTCACATCTTCTCATGCCTCAAGCCTGTGCAATGTTACCTTGTGATGAGAATAAAAACAACCACTAGAGGGCTGCAGAGATCTTTGTATGTACTGCAAGTGTGAACCAGATACTGTGGACACATATATACCGTATATATATATATATATGTTTCATTTTGTATTATGACAGTATAAATTCTTCACATACCAGGTTATTGCCTAGACACAGTTCACAGATCTAGATATATACTTTATATCTTCTGCTTTAAAGTTAACCTGAACTATATTACAGGACTGACTGGATATATTAACTATTTACCTATTCACCAGCAGTAAATTAGCTTTAAAACAAGCTCCCTCCAACCTCTACTGCATGTACAGGAACTCCCAGACCAATTCCTTTCTGGGTCGGTAATACTCGAAGCTTTCAGTGCAGGCTGCACTACAGCTACACATAGAGCCTGATTTATCAAAGCTCCCCAAGACTGGGGAAGATGGACCATCATGAACCTGGGTGATCCAGCAAACCTGGAATTGACAAATGTTTTCAGTTCTGGAACAGATCCATTCCACGTTTGCTGGATCACCTAGGTTAACCCATGATTTTCTATCGTCTCCAGTTTTGAAGAGCTTTATTAAATTAGGTCAAGTAATGAATAAGGGTGCGATGTGCATGGAGTATGAAAAGGAGAGTTGACCAGGACTTTGAGGAAAGTACATTGTCAGATTAGTCCATCATGGGGGCAATTATTAAGGGAGAGCTTTACAAAAAGGTGCAGAACAAAAAGTTTAAGAACAATGAATGGAATCGTCACCCCCTCAAATTGGATCATGAGCCATTCAGTCCTAAGAAAAGAAAAAGCTTTATTACAGCCAGCAGCACTTTTTGGACATTTTGTAGCATAAATGTTTAGAATTCAGAGTGGGTTTATTTAGGATTTAAACACATAAGATAAAAACTAAAAAAAAAAAAACAATACAACAAATGACAAAACAAATATTTGGCCCCTTTGCAGTAAAACAGAATTCTCATACCTATATTAATGGAGTCCATTTGTGTACAATTTAAAGAGCAATTTCTGGTAGTAGGTAAACACGAAGCATGCTCATCTTTTTTAGTATATATGTATGGTAATTTTCATCATTAATTCTATGTATAGATGTAAATCATGCGGATTCATGGTACATAACATACTTCTATGTATATAATTTGTTTTCCAGCACAGCAGGGGTCCTTTTTATTATTCATGGTCATGCTGCACTTGATATGAGTCATATATAAAATTGCACCATATGATTGACTTCTGCATGAACAGTGTTTTTTCTGCTATTCAGAGAAAGCAGTAAAGCTACGTACACACTTCCAATTATTATCGTTGGAAAACGAACGATCCTGCACGATATATACGAACGATCGTATAGCACCGATCCTGCACATAGAGATAACGACACGATCGTTCGTAGATATTGTACACACAATAGATACGATCGTTTAAGCGATAGAGGAACTATGTGTACGACAGGAAAGTGAACGGACGTTCGTTCATCACGCATGCTCTGAACATGGACGATCAACGAACGACCGTACACACGAACGATGTTCAACGATCGTCGTCCAATCCGATCCGCCGGTCCGGTCGTTCGTTTCCAACGAGTTTCCTCGTTCGTCGGCGTCGTTGGTTACTTTTTTACGAACGATTTTTTGCCCAATCGATCGTTCGTCGTTCGATTGGAACGATAAAAATTGGAAGTGTGTACGCACCTTAATGGTTTCTTCAAGGCTTTTGTTATACTAGCAATTGTTAAGTCAGCATAGACAAAATGTGGACACTTAACTCATCTTACACAGCATTTTTCTTCTTGCATTGGTAATATGTTTCTCTGTCGTTCCTACTTTGTCCACAAGGTGTTTGTGCAGAAGTGTCACTAGTATGACCTGGCCCTAACAGCTTTGTTTAGAGCCTTCCCCCTAATTGTAGGGCTACTTACACACATCAGATGATTCTCCTCCGATAATTGCCTCAGGGATGATATCGGACGAGAATCTAGCGTGTGTACAACATGTGGAACTCTAAGATCCATCCGGGTGGGATCCACCAATAAAGATTGATCGTGATAAAAGTAAAGGGGAGAGAGCGCAGCAGGGTGCCGCCCCGTCCTTCTCCCCTCTCCATAAAGCAGAGCGGTGCTGTATGTACAACACTAGTTCATGCATCTTTTAGTTTTGTGTTAATTTAAAGGTTTGTGAAAGATCCTTTCTAACGACAATTGCTAAACATGCTAACACTGTTTTACCAGACAGTAATCAAAGGGAACTCTAAAACAGAAACAAAACAAAAAATCCAAATGTTTAACATTGGAAGAGTAGAAGATACCCAGATATAATTACATATCTCCCTCACTTATTCTCAGTAAAACTGCTGTCGGCAGGAAATAAAGGTAATTCACTCTAACAGAGCCTTGGAAAGTAGTGGAAACCCCAAAAGGGTATGTGGACCTCCAGACACTCTCATGAGCACCTCTTGACCCTTAGCTATTTACCTAAACTTTTGGACCCACTAGACCCAATATTGACCATTTTGGGGAACTCTAGTGTAGATAGTTTTTAGAAAGCCAGGATGCTTAACATGGGCAGCACATTTTATTTTGTAGATATAACTTGACAGCCTTGTTCAGAGAAGTAGGGGAGATCTGTGTTTTTGTTTTTTTTTCTAAGTTATTTAACTTCTTGATAAATTGGTTTTGTGCCAGCCAGCACTTTAGAACCACTGCCAAACACATTCAATGTAGGTCAATAACTCCTTTACACATTGCTTTTTTTTAATAATGTACTGTACTTCTCTTGTCCTTAGCCACATGTGGGTTGCTAATGTGTAAACATTCAACAAGAGTACAGAAGTTCTCTTACATAAAATACATTTAAGAGAACAAATCAATATTTCTTTTTCCGCTTACCATTTTACTCTGCCATTCTCCCACAGCTAATGTAAAGTTTTGTTTTCTTTTTTTCCTGTTTGAGTAGGTGGGTGCTCAGCTACCGTAGCTTTATACATTATAATTTTGTTTTACAATTTATATTTCCTAAATGTGAACAACTGTGAATGACGGTTTCTTTGTGTAGTTTCTGTAAGTAATTTAAACTGAAGACTGATAAGGTTGTAATTGTGAGGTGGTGTGAACTGCTGGTGTCCTCAAGGTATTACTGTACAGGGACATTGCATGATAAAAATTGTGTACACACAGCACCAATCCATATATTTGTGCTATAATAAATGTGTTTAGGTCTTAGAAGCTGCATTAAAGTGCCACTTAAAAAAAATCAGCATTAGGCAGGTCCTTATTGAAGAAAAGTGTAGGTGATGCCCTTTGTGCAATAAGTATTTCTACTTGCCTGATTGCTGTATGTGCAGCTTGGTTGCGGTTGCAAAGGATAGCCAGCAATCTTGGCTTCCTGGACTGAACTGACCGCTTGCGCTTACATCATCCTGGCCCGGCCAATGAAGATGGCTGATGATTGGATTGCAGAGGAAGAAGATGGTAGTGTCTGCGATAGAAATGGGACAGATGAGTATCCCCAGGGATTAGTTGTTGAAGATAGGAATAAAAGTATGCAAGTTTGTTTTGTCCCCAGAACAAAAATTAGGGCAACTCTCTATGAAGGGAGAATTGCCAGAGGAGGGAAATATACTCTTCCTTTCTTTTGGTACTGGAGGCAAAAGTTCCCCAATGGTACACTTACAGAAAAATAAAACTCTGCAGTAGTTTTAACCCTTTTATATTTTATCACAAACAAACAAAAAATATTTTGGCAAAAAAATGGAAGACTATAAAAGTGGGAGCAGAACCTCTAAAACGGTAGAATAAAGGGTGCAGTTGTCTGATATAGCTATTGAAAGAAAGAGTTTACTTTAAAAGTAAGGTTCATTTTTAGAGGCTGCAGATGGGTGTAAATGTTCATTTTTCCACTGATGTGCTGCCATTGCTCCCTTCAGTAGAAAAGATCATTAGAAAGAGGAAACCATAGCTAGAGATTGTAGGGTATAACAGTTTGCTTATGCAGGAAAGTATATACGGTTACACTTAGGTCATTGTCGGCCTGGATTACCCTTTTCGTGTCCTGATTCCAGCATCGTCTGCCTGTAATGCTTCTGTTTTATAGTGGTGTCAGTGGTTAAATGCAGTTTTTCTTTCATTCTGAACATATCTTTTAATGGTAAAATATGTGTAAGGTACCCTAAATACCCCAGGTGCCCCTCTAATCCAGCATGTGTTGCACTCTTTACTTGAAATAGGTTTTGTAGCTAAACTCAAATGAAAAAGGCTGATAATTTACATATTATCTGCTAAAATATTGTAATTCTGTAATTATGTGATTCATACACATTTAGCAGACACTTTTTTAGGATTATGTACAATGATTTACCACAATAACTTTTTCCAGGGGAACATAGAAAAGCAACACATGGTTGGCCCTCGATGTCAATTCTTGGCATCCTATTACTAACATGATGGACTGTAACCAAACTCCACTACTCCATTATCTCCCTCCTCAACTGGTGGACCCTTGATATGACTGGAGTGTGATATCACTTTACATTGATAGGCCCCACACATTGATGAGATGTGACCCATGGGAGAGTCACTGACACTAAAAAAAAGTTTGACTTTTTGCCTGTGCTGTTTCTTTAAAGTTTGTGTTTTTAGGTTGCAATAACATTATGTAATGTGTGACTTTGTTCACCTTTTATTTGAGGCAAGGTGCCTCTTTCAATACACAGAATTAAGCCTTTTATGTTATCATGTTCTTTTTTTTTTAATTCTAGTTTGTCTCCATAGTATTTAGTGAGGGTGACAGACCCTGGGAACATTTTGTTTTTACTTTCATGCACATTTTGACTGTAGCATGGAAAATAAAAGGGAGATGACTGAGAAAGGTTACGTGTAGTTCTCATGTAAACTACAAAGTAGGTCAGTATACAGAAGCAGGCCACTCCCCCTGCTGGTTACTATGAGAGATGACCTACTTTTTTTTCAAATTGTTGTGACATGTCAAAATAGTTTAAAAGAAAAGCACACAATAACAAGGAATAAATGGTTTCAGGTGAAGCCTGGGATTCTAATCTGGGCCTTGCCGAAGTTATTTTTGTACTTTAATGCATAAGAAAAGGTTGCACTATTGTCAGCCAATTTTAAATTGTTGGCTTATTATAGGGAATGCCTTGGCTATTTTTCTGCACCATAAAGGAAAAATGGGGCAAAACATTGTGTTTTATTACATTTGGTTCAAACATCTGAAAAACCTTTCAGAACCTTTTACCTAGTATAGTCATTATTTAAACTTTGATAATAAGGTGTCCATTTTGGCATGAAGCATTAAAATCCCTTTAGCAGCCTAATTTTAGACCTAAATCAACTGCGAATAAGAATTAGGGTGACCTGGTGGACACTTAAACTGGCAGCCCCTTGTAACAGAGGGTGCTTTATACTGTGGTTGTGGGTGCGTTAAACCTTTGCTCTCAGGAACATACTTCAGGAGTAGTCAGCAATTCTGGGTGCCAATCAGACACCTCTGATCATGATGAAAATCAGTGTAGCCCCTTGTCTGTCCCCTCACAAAAGCACACACTAGTAGATCATAGGTGGGCAGATACAACTACAGCATTTAGCAGGGTGTATCCTATCTGACATACACAGGTAACATTTGTGTAACATAAATCTAAACCACAATCTCATAAAAGCTTAATCCTAGAACTAGTCAAAGTTGAGCTCTGATGTTCTTCAATTGTCAATTAGCAGGCGCTGCATATTGCCTGATGGTCATGATGAGGGCACTATACCAGTTCCTTACAAAGTAGCTGCTGAAGATCAAGCTGTTTTTAGGTAGGGATTCCACCATGTTTTCCTTTATTATGCAAGTTGTCCATATCCTGGCTGTGCTGGCCTATTTGGGTGATCTGTAGCATGTCCCCATACTTCATTTTTCTAGCTTTAGTAGCTCCCATAATGGATCAACCAGTCACGTTGGCTTTGATGTCATCCTTGATGGCCTGAATACCAGCTGAATATCATGAAGAAGTTCATGAAAGTCATTACACCTCCTGCAAACAGCACAAGTTTCAAGACACATTGATCCCTCATGGAAGTGCTCCGGTGCCATTTGCAATTGTGTGTACAATGAGTGAGTACAACGGGTCCTCAAACTATAGGACAACTCCTTCCTGTCTTTGTTCACTGTTTTAATTCATATTTTGTGAACTTACCAATGAGCAATGCAAACAGAAATGTTCAGCTCCCCATCCCCTGCAATTATCCAGATCTTTCAAGATAATTGTCAGTTTGGTATTTACCTGATAATTATGCAGTTTTACCAGCAGCTTTAATTTCCAGTGCAGAGAACACCATCAGCATTGATTGTGTTATCCCCACCCCCCTCTAAAACCTTCCTGTTTGTGGTTATAATATTCTTTACTCTTCTAAAAAGGTCTTTCCACAAAATGTTGTTATAAGAATTTTTGTCTATGTAACCAAAATGACCGTTTATCCCAAAGGATTATTAGGATTGCAGTTGGGCCTTTTCTAAGTGCCATTCAAATTCCACACGTAACCCCTCATACAATGTGCTTATGGAGCTACCTTTGTGTGCAATAATGCTGAAATATAAAAACCCACACTGTTACCACAAGGTTAGAAGTGCACAACTGTCTTTATATGACGTGCTGCCATATAAATGTTATGTGCAAACAGTGTTTCTAAACCTTTTTAACATGGGGGAACCCCTAAATTAACTTTCAGGTCTTCAGGGAACCCCTACTATATTTACTCCATCCAAAGCCCACAGTATATTAGTTTGATGATCATTGGGAAGCTTGCCTCATATATTGCTGGCCATTGGGAAGATTGTCATACTTACAAATAGCCAAAAAAAACATCATTAGTATCAAACTTACCTGAGAGTCACAAATTGCTCAAAGAACCCAAGCAAACAGACACAATAACATAACCTAACAGGGTTTAAACTCAGTTTCAGTTGTTGCTAGTGTAATATATTAAAACAGTGTATTAATAGTACATTTGATTGTTTATTTGAAATGTGTCTGCAGTCTTCATTTTTTTTTTCCAGCACAGTGCGGATTAAAGTCTATATTGTAGACTTTATTGTACTCCCTCACTGGAACTAGACAGTAAAAACTTGTGATAGACTTTAGGCCAGATTTTATTTTTCAATGTACTGTGGTCCCTACAGATCATCAGTTTATGTGGCTCCTCTATAGACCATAAATCTAGGCAAGCATTTTACTGTTCATCAATGTAAAATAGCATTTCTCCACTGACCACCAATGTGAGTGAATACAACACCTTTTATTGCTTTATTTATTTCCTGGCCGTTAATATGACTTTCAATTACTAAATTTTGCTATCCTTTTGCTATATAGAGCTCCCTGTGTGTCAAGAGCACCAAGAACCCCATAATCTTTCAGATCAACTTTTTGTTCATGTAAGTGTATAGTAATTAATAGCAGGGGTTTCCTGAGACCTACATTTTTTTCAAGGGTCCATTCATGATAAAAAGATTAAAAAAAGGATCTTGTAACCGTTCCCTACTATATGTAAAATAAAACACGAAAACTATTGGGCATTTAAAGCCAAACTAAAGTTTCAAAATGTACAATCAGGCAAGGTTTTATAGCAGAAAGGGACAGGCGATGCCCCTTCTGCAACAAAGTATACTTACCTGCCTGATGGCATTTCTCGGCAGTAGAAAGCCGTAATTTCTAGCTTCGTCTTCTGGGACTGAATGGTCTCCCACATGGATGCCATCCCAGCCAGTGAAGATAGGCAAAGATTGAAACAAGGGAAAAGGTGGCAGTACCCATGACAAATCAAGCACAGGTGAGTGTAATGTAATACATTGCATCTAGGCTGGCTATTTTTATTTCAGAAAGTACATCACCGGTCCCTTCTGCAATTAAGGACCTGCCTGATTGCAAGTGTTTGAAAAAGGGTTGATTTCTGCTTTAAACTTAAAAGACCAGAAAATGATTTGACTATGGTCAGAATCTGAAAAGACATGTGATGCATGCTACCAATAGCATTAAAATAGCCGTATGGTTTTCTGAGTCCTCCCATAACATAGTTTATTATCTGGTAATCCTGTCAGCTTTATTCTTCTATTTAGTTTAGCAGGGCTGCTTTTTAAGCAGTTACCATAACAAAACAAACTGTGCTGAAATCATGTTCTGGTGTTCGAGAACCCTCTTCCATTGGATTGAATCCATTATTTTAAGCAAATTAAGTTGTCCTGCTTTATTCCCTCTAGATTTTTAAGAAGATTAATTATGTGTCCTTAGTCTAGAAATGGACTCAGCGCTTTGTTCTGGGTCAGGGGGAAAAGCTGCACTTAACTTCTTAATCTGTTCCAATCCACTCTATATTTAATCATGTATAGAGTGCTGGCTTGTCCTAGACTGTGTTTGTGTCTAAACATAAAATGTCGTATCCTCACAAGAAGCTGGAGTGTCTAATTGTGTCACTCAGGTGACATGATTAGCAAATGACAAATACCACTACATTGATCTGGATTAGGGGCCATGATTCCATATTGATTCCTGCAGAGTTGTGTTATTATTACACTGGGGCTGTATAAAAAGTTGTATTATTCATACTGTACCAAGCGATTCTTGAATATGTATGTTCACGTTTACTAATAGAAAATATTTGATCTTAGAAATGTTTGACATGTTTATTCTTGGACTTTATAGTTGGTTTCCACCACATACAATACCTAAGTAGCCTGCTGATGGAAGAATACAAGCCAAGTGGGTTCTAATAAACACTTGTACAACTCTACTATGCAATTATCAGTGCCCCAACCATCCATAACACATAGATTTGGCTGTTTGTTCTGTGTGACCACTCACTATAGTGTCACCCACTTACTGTCTGAAAAACCTACAGAATCTTACTTCTGTCAGTTTATATTTTAAAGCATGAAGACAAGTTTACTTTAAAGAACAATCTGTTATTTCTATTGACGTTTTTATCTACAATCACAGTACAAAATGTGTGCTAGATTTTTATTGACACCTTTATCCTTTTGTTCCTTTGCAACAGTTTCAGTTTGGGTTTGTTGCTAAAACAAAAAGCACAAGGTCAGCCTGCTTTTTATCAGTTGAATTAGATTACATCTATAACCTAGATACAAAAAATATATAAATTACATGAAATATGTCCTGATAGCTTAAGTGTATCTCTACACTCCGAGTGAAACAATCCCCTAGTTCACAGGAGAAAAATGTATTGTATATAAAGACATAAAATGAGTGGATCTCTTTATTTTAAAAACATTAACCGTATCTTTAACAAATGGTGGTCTAAAATAAAATGTCCCTTTAAGTTATCTATCAGCATCGTAAGTATAGTAGTCTACTGCCAGAAGATACTGGAAGGTAATATGCAGAGGAGCATGCAGGAGCATTTCCACATACATCTTCGTGTACGCCAGGATCCCTGAAACCAACGACATGGTCTTCAATTCCTGCAGCTTGAACTATTCGTTTACCCTTGTTCACTTCCCATGCCTTACTAGTAGTTACTGAAATCACCTATCAAAGCAGCGGATTACTTTTTTTTTTTTTACTTTTGTAAGTGTTCCCAGTGCTGATATCGAATGTCTACACACTATACCAATCTATTCTCAACCAGGCTTCCCCCAGATATTGCTGGAGCTTCCTTGAATAGTGAGCAATTTAGACCTCTTAGCTCAGTTTACCTGACACCAATGATCTTTTTGGCTATGTGTAAGGGTGACATTCTTCTCAATGGCCAGCATATAAATATACTGTGATCTGTGGCTATAGTACAGCTTTTAGCACAAAATATGTAGGCAGAGAATACACCCCTTGCTATGCCCCCACATGGTTTATCAGTCTGAAAAAGCAATCAGTAGGGCAGAATTTAGTACATATATTATAATATTGAAGGTAAATTTGGCAGTACATCTATGTACAGATGAAGTGAACAGATCCAGATTGTTTTTTCTTACATGAGGCAGGACAATATTGCATCAACTCATCATGGCTGATACATTCAGATTCATTTGGGATCTATATGCAGTAGCTCAGTCATGACTACAATATTGTACTGCCCATAATAGAAATAGCTTGATTGTAAAGCCTGCAGACAAGGTTACAGGTCAGTAGCGTGTCCAAATAATAGACAGTAGTAATCCATCTATCAGACGGGATGTACAGTCTTGCAGCTAATCAGTCGTATGTACCAGGGAGCAGATGTTGATCCGGCTAACACACAGAGCATAGAAGTGGGTATGTAGGTCAGACAGTTTGTTCTGTTGGATCATTTCAGATTGCTCTGTCTGTAGTCTCAAACCTTGTCCAGGCTTTTTGCTGTCCTTAATTAAACTTTGTCTAGAACCAAAGTCCCATGACCATGAAATGTAGAATTCCTGAATAAAGCTTTGAAATCTGAAAATATAGATGTAAAGCATCCAGCCTTTTCATCATCCTAAGATGCTGTGTTTTTGTACACAAAGAAATGACAATATGACTTTGGAATATTACCATGTGTGTGTTGTGTGTATGTGTCATGTTTTAATGTGAGATTGTCACTACAGATCACTTGTAATCACATCCTGTAAAAATTAACCCTTTACACTGGCCTTTGCAGCAGCCATTTTGCGGTTTCTTGGCTATAGCAGTATTTAAGACTTCTGGGTGTATCACAATACCTGCTTCCTTGTAATAAATATAGTTTGTAAAGTAATTGTCAAACCTATTTGATCAAGATCATGTCTAATCCCTTCAGGCCCTGTCCCTTACTATTGGTCCAGCATTGTGATGGGCATTGTCAGTGTTGAAGGGCCGAGGTCTGGTATATGTGACATTTGTATGAGGACTAGACAGACATCTAATAAGCGATTGATGTCTGGTTACCAATAAATAGCAGTTAGTACAGTAATGATTAGTGCAGGTCACCCTATAAAATCATTTTATCAGTTTACATTTTATACATGTTGTCTCTAAATTGTTTTCCTGTTTTGCGTCCTTTAGATTTCTGCTCCAGTGTCTGGAAGACCTAGATGCTAATCTGCGGAAATTAAACTCTCGCTTGTTTGTGATCCGTGGGCAACCTGCTGATGTCTTTCCGCGGCTCTTTAAAGTATGTTATTCACCAAAGTTTTCATTATTTCTCTTGTTTATCACATGCTGTCCTCTATTCTTCTGGTATCAGGTGGCACCGTCATTCCATCCATACTGAAATGTTAATAAATTCAGTGTAGATAACTGTGTGTTCTATATGAAAACAACACAAATATATAATCACTGTCCATTTCTAGGAATGGAAGATCAGCAAGCTGTCTATTGAGTATGATTCTGAACCATTTGGAAAAGAGCGAGATGCTGCAATTAGGAAGCTGGCAAGCGAAGCTGGTGTGGAGGTCATTGTACGCATTTCACATACACTCTATGATCTGGACAAGTAAGTATTTTAAACTATCATATATACTGCAGTGATACGGTAAATGCTACATCAGTTACATTAAAGCCTTTAATATGTAAATTAGTTAAGGTTAAAAAAAACTGCTTTCATAAAAACTTTTCTGTGTATAATAGGTGAACAAACCCTCTCTACTAGTTTATCCTCCAAGACTTAGGTATTTCCTCACAGGACACCACCATCTCTCATCTAGCAGAAAATGAAGCAAACCTGCTATTCACAGTCCGCATATCACAGGCACACAAAATTGTTACTTGGGATAAAGTATTTTCTTTGTTTACTTCAGAAGGTCAAAGTACAAAAATGTGTTTTGGAGTCCACCTCAACCCTTTAATTTATTAAAAATCAAGGATGCCAGCCCCAAATAATTGCATCAAAAGGGCACATAAATTAGAGAAACAGATGGGGCATTTAAATGGCATTTAGGCAAAATGTACTGGTTTTTAGTATTGTTGATATTGAACAACCGTTTTAAACATAACTTGCACAGTAGGTATAGTTTGTCCGAAAGACATGATACCACTATAGCATCATTATAGCATACAGACAAATAGTGTATAGAGAGAAGCATCCAGTGTACAATTTCTGCAGTTCCATTATACAACGCGTTTCACCTTTGGGGGCTTCCACAGGGATAGTCGAGACAAATGACACAGACTAAATTGAGAATCATTCCATTTTTATCCTGCCTTTTTTAAGTTAAACGATTCTGAGATCAATATCTATACTACTATCAATCTCCTTGTAATTCTACCATTACAACCAGTAATATCTTTTATTTGTATCATATAAACTTTAACCATGCATTATCAGAGCTCTAAATCTATATACATATATCAACACATATATATAACACGTAACACGTATATATAACACGTATATATGCTTGGACAGGCATGACATTATTTTATATATTCTATCATAAAAACTCTCACCACACAAAAATCAGAGTTCTCTTTACGCTCTAAAATTTTTCTTTTTATGTTCTACGCACATTTTTTTTACTATATATGTGTCCTATAAATGAAGGATACTGAATGATATTTTTTAAATTAGTCTGAGGGAGTAGTAGAGACAAATGACAGTGTATTGCAGTTGTGATTGTCGGGGTCCACAAACCTTTGACCATAATGTGTAATTGTTAAGCAGGTAAATAAATATTTGTTTCAATCAAAATGTATGCTTACAGCACATAACCTGCGGCAAGAATGTTCCTACCATACACACATTTTTTGTTCAATAGGATTATTGAATTGAATGGTGGGCAACCGCCTTTGACTTACAAGAGGTTCCAAACACTTATTAGCAAAATGGAGCCACTGGAGATGCCAGTTGAGACCATTACAGCTGAGGTTATGGATAAGTGCACCACCCCAGTGTCGGATGACCATGACGAGAAGTATGGCGTCCCTTCTCTGGAAGAATTAGGTATGTGATTGTATACTTATTGGTAATCTGAAAATGTTTATTGGTAGATGGGATAAAGTATAACATTATGTTGTAATATTCTGAAAACTTAAATTATTGTGATCTTGGCAGTATCTGATTCCTGATTTTAGTTTAGTTTAATATTATTTGATATTGTCTAATTGATTTTTTGTTTTGAAATTTATTTTTTTTAGACCACATGAACACTGAACCCCTGCTACATTTTGTCAGGAGCAGTTGCAGCAAGTCTTCCTGCACTGCCTCTGCTGGTTAAACCTGGTACTACAGCCAAACCATTTAGATAATGATGGTGCTGTGGGAGCAGATGCAAATCAGTGCTCATGGGGGTCCCTGTTTTGTATGGGAAGCTGGAGCTAACTTTTTTTATCTAGCCTGGTCAACTCAGTTAAATATTATTTAACATATCATTTTCTTTTTAATGCTAATGCTCACATTTAAGGCATTAGCTTTTATTAAACACTAAGGTCTGAAAAACTTGTTTTGGCATGGTTTCATTTTTTTTATTATTTTATGTTTTATGGCATCTTTCCAACCCATCATCTCAGTCCAAAATGTGCACCCAACCTGGCTTTTCGCAATATAATTGCATGGTTTCTCTCTCTTGCTGTTCCTGGGGTGCAGTCTGTTCTAAGGGATTCCTGGCTGAGCTGTCTGGTTAACCATGCTTGTTCATATCTGACCAGGCTTCAGTAGATCTGATTGACGTGTGGACAATTCTCGATTCTTTTATGGCAAACAAAATAAAACTGTTTCTCTAGTTTTAAATAGTTAAAACTCTAATCAGATAGAGATGTGTGTGTAGACATTATTGCAAATGTATATTCCCTTACCAGTCCTGGAGTCCCAACTGGAAGGGAAATCTCCCCAGTGAGGAGAAATCCACTTTTACTTGTTAGCAGAACATGTCCCTCTTTTGCTTCTTTTCCTGTCCTGGTGACAACTGTAATGTTTTCGATCTTCTAATACCTTTTTTCAACACATCCGGCTTTAAAACCTGGGAGCTTCTCTCTAGCTTTTACCCAAGTCCATGTAACAGTTATGGGAACTTGTAGAGGGGCATGTTTGGTTTATGACCTTTGCTGTTCTAATCTGAGCATTGCCACTTTTAATATATTGTTAGTATAAATTTTTTAATACGAATTGTATGTAAGGGTCTACAGCATGAGAGTGCAAGCTTCTATTATAAACCAATCCATTCATCTCCTCTAATGCCTCCTGGGGTGGTGGTCAGTTTGTGAAATACTAGTGATGGAAATACAAGCTGCCACCAGACTTTGTTCACTTTATGGAATAAATGACAGTACCAAGATAAAATAATGGTTTTCTGTTTTCCAAATTCATCCATATTTATAAACTACAGGCTATTATTTCACCTGCTGATTAGGAAAGAACTGTTGTGTTTTATCATGTACATTTATGTTTAAATGTATTCATTTGGAAAGCCATTTTTCTTGTTTAATATCTTTATTGGCTGCAGTGACACTAAAGTTCACATACAGTAGGTGTTCATGTTTACACACAGACATTGTAAATTGTCTGGTTTCATAACCCCCTGGCTTTCACATTTCTAAGCGCAAGCATGGTAGGAGTCAGATTTTTTTTTTAATAGTGTATAGCTATGCGTTTGGTGGCACATTTTAAAATTTACACCCACAAGTGTAAAACTTGTTGGGTTTATATTTGCAGGGTAAAGTTAGGTATCATAAAGCAACCACGGAGCATGCAATACCATAATCGCTTAATGTTTGCCTTTTAAATTTTACAATTTTTGATTTATCTGCAAATTTTCTAACTTTTTGCGCCCCCTATTGCTGCTGCAATCACTGCAATATGTGCTATGGGTACCATTATAAATAATAATACATTTTTTAATTACTAAAAATACATAAGCACAGGACACTATATTATCTATAGTTGTATAAAAAATGTTACGCCCTTAATGTGGATATGACAAATACTTATGACATTTAGGGAAGGCTTACAGATGTCTAATTCTGAATTTGTTTTAAAAAGAAAAAAAAAAACTTTAACTCTTTGGTGCCACATTTACCAGCAATGGGATGCATGTCCGAAAAAAAATCTCACTCCCATATTTCAGAACAAAAAAACATTTTGTTTCAAAGTAAAAGTGAACCTGGTGCAATTTGTTTGGAGTGATATAAAAGTTACAAAATAAAGAATTAAAAAAGTGCTAATTTATCAACATGTGGAGGCATATCCCTAAACACTCCATCTTTGACATGTACGATTTGTAAATATGCAGAGAAAATGTCAGTACTTTTGGTTTCTTCTCCCATCTGAGCAACAGCACGATGTCTGGAACGGTAATCATTTGTGAACTTCATAAAAACGATATATTTTTTCCTCCAGCATTTTGCAAATAACAGAAATTGCGTCTCTTTGTAATTTCCTCAGGAAACCAACAACAAAAAATACAGTCCCTGCACACTAAACTAAAGCATTGAGAATTCTTTTTTATTTGATTTTTTTATTCTCACCAAGCTTTTTTTGCCAGGATCTCAATTAGACAGGGTGCCACGGTGCCAATAGGCTGACAACTAGTGGGGTAACTTTCTGGCTGCAAGACTTCACAAACGGACACAAAAGGGTGGTGGCATCACTTTCCCGCTGACTACAGCGATCGGGTGATGCCAACTGCTCCAGCTCTGGCCGGATTCGTGGCAAGGATGCACGCCGCATGCGAAAACCCAATGAGAAGGCAGCACAGGTGGGGTCGTTCGTGTTTGTAAAGAGAGCCACGGTGTGGCAGGGCCTAGCCTGTATGTCTACAGGGCACAGCGAATGTTGTGCTGCATCGTGGACCTATGGGATAAGCTCATAGTGCAGTGAAGACTTTAATAGCATTTGTTATCTAATTTGTGGTAATGTTTCCTACAAAAAATAAAATAAAATCCTGAATTCCTAAATTAGGTAAGATGTGGCTATATGATTTCATCTTCAAGTGTATGTAAAGCAAAAACATTTTCCCCAGATTTTGATGGTGAGGGGGAAGGGTTTAACCTTTGTAATGGTTGTACTGTTATTTGGGTCTTTATTAGAGATTTATACCGCAACTTTCTGTGCTGGGGACAATGTTTTATAACACAGGGATCACTGTGAACTTTTCAGCAGCAAAGCAGACCTAAATACAAATACTTAAATAAAAATACTTTTCTTTCGTATGGGAAGTCTAGAACCCTGTCAGATATTTTTTGCTGTGTTGCTTGTCATCAGTAATGGAAATGAGGGAAAATTTTCCCTAATGAAGCCCCAGATATCAGTAAAAATCTGTTAGGAGTTCCAGTCCTTCCCCTCTCTATCCAACACTGGGGAAAAAAAAGTTTTTTGACCTAATATACACTGTAACCCTATTCAGGACTTGTAGTGTGTACTAAAGATTGGGGCAGATGTATTCTAGTCCATTCTAGTATTCTAGTCCAGCATTACAAATTGCAACTTTCGGCTTGGGTACAGAAGTTATATTTTTTGCATTTGTAAATAAAACGGGGTTTCATGCCTATACTCGGCTTCAGCTTATTAGCTTATACTGACCCTGCAGCCACTGCTTGTGAATGCATGTAGTTTTCTTTCTGGTCTCTTCCTGTGCTTTCCAACTATGCATTTATGTCCTCATACGGTACAGCATTGCCCTCTAGAGACAACCCTGTCCAATGTAGCAAATCTTGTCCCAGGGCAACAGAAAGGAGCAGTTTTTCTGATGATGTGACATGGCAGCAAAGCACAAAATGTATCCTGAAAGATGAAGCTGTGCATTAGCTTTTGTGCAACAGGTTTTAGAGGGATAAGTAAAAGTGCATAAGTTAAAGTCACCTGATGGTGGTCAACCCCTTTAGTCAAAATAGTTTGTATGTTCCCAGTGTGTTGAGTGTAGCGGGTGCTATGGGTAAAGTCCTGAATAGCGTTAAAATTGGTGTTTTAGCATGTCTTGTCTGTTCTGTTAGATGTTTTTTGTATTGCCTTTTTTGTTCTATCTTTTCAAAATTTGTTAGACAGAAATATCTCTTAAATAAACATGATACAAACAGACCAATTAAAGCCAACTTGCTTGAAATTCTGATCCTTTAGTGCCAGGAGTCAGATTTTGTCGGCGCGTGTCCCTTTGCCGGAAATTGATTTACCTGGACTGCTAGCTCCAAGGAGTTAACGTATTGACCATTATCAAGAATCCTATTTACTTAATAGACTGTTTCTTATGCTTGTCCAAAGAAATGCACCACAAATTTATGTTTTTTGTTGCGTATAGAAAAGGGGAAGAGAATCTAAAATTGTTTTACAATCGTCCATTAGGGTTTGATGTTGAAGGATTGCCATCTGCTGTGTGGCCCGGAGGAGAGACCGAAGCACTGACACGCTTAGAAAGACACCTGGAAAGAAAGGTAGGTAGAATGTCTGGCCTGTGACTGATAAAATCTGCACTGTGTTAACGATTTAGACAAAAACAGTCACTTATTTGTCTCAAAAGTACATCAATAATCATTTACCCCTTCCTGGCTCCTGGCAAACCTCATTATACTTTTTTTTTTTTTTTAGAGGATTTGTGTGGTGATAAGCTAATCAAGTTTCAACTAATTCTCCTATGGGAGACATAAAGCCCACAGACTGCCTTAAAGCAGAACTAAAGTTCCACTTTAAAAATTCGATTTACTATGCTTGTCCAGGAGCATCTTTATTTTCACCATTATTGCTGAAAAAATGAATCCTAATTGTATCTGCTGAATTGTCCTTTTAGCACATAGTAATTTTATATATAAATTTTATATATTTTTCTTCTTTTCAATAAAGGCTTGGGTGGCGAATTTCGAAAGACCTCGTATGAATGCCAACTCCCTTCTTGCAAGCACTACAGGACTTAGCCCTTACCTGCGATTTGGATGCCTCTCTTGTCGTCTGTTTTACTTCAAACTAACAGATCTTTACAAAAAGGTATAGCTGTTAGTTTTGGAAAATATATAAAGGAGCACTAGGAGATTAAAAAATATTTATTCTGCCTACAGTAACCGGTCAGGTGTTAACTTTTTTGGCTGAGCACTAAAAGTTGTCTTCTAAAGTATGAAGCAGGATGGTCCTATTTTTTAGCAGCTCTGAAGATAAAAGCTGAAAGGAAACCAGCACCAATGTTTTCTGGACATAATTCCACTTTAGGATTTCTTTAGTGCTGCCTATATAACAAAAAGTCCAGACGTTTGGTCTTAGAACCTCTAAAAAATAAAAAAAAAATCCAATATGATTCTTTCTTTCAACAGATTACCCAACCCGACTGAATAGCTAGGCTTTTGGCCATGTGGTCAACAGTGGGGGGGATTTTGGAGAAGTGTTCTGATCCCACTTGTTACACTTAATGCATCCTTAATTGCAGTTGGTGTTTTACATTTTTTTAACTTACCCCAAGATTCCCTTTATCAATTCTATAACAGGTCATGTTAATTTGATCAAACCTCCTAATTTAGAAGGACCCAAGTCATTTTTTTTTACTGGTGAACTGGTGAACATAAAATGTAAATGAACATTAATGTTCTGTCTAGGTGAAGAAAAATAGCTCGCCTCCCCTCTCTCTCTATGGACAACTCCTGTGGCGTGAATTCTTCTACACTGCAGCAACAAACAACCCACGCTTTGATAAGATGGAAGGAAATCCTATATGTGTCCAGATTCCATGGGACCGGAACCCTGAGGCCCTGGCCAAGTGGGCTGAAGGCAGGACAGGTTTCCCATGGATCGATGCCATTATGACTCAGCTCCGACAAGAAGGTTGGATCCATCACCTGGCACGGCATGCTGTGGCTTGCTTTCTCACCAGAGGTGACCTGTGGATAAGTTGGGAAGAAGGAATGAAGGTAATTTATTGTTACATATGTTTTATTGTTACATAACTCTACCACCACTAAAAGCTCCTCGGGAATGGAGGATCCTTTTACAAGCCAGGAGTCATTTCAATGACAATGTTAGTACACCATGAAAGTGTTAAATCTTGATAATTTGGCTTATCCCTGTCATATGTTATTCCATGTCCAGAAGTATCGGGCATCGACTTTGTTCCTGGTACCTGAGAGGAGCAACAGGTAAATGATGAAAAGGTGCCATTTGGGAAGGGTGTCATAAGCCAATTTGTTGCAAGAGCTTGCTTTCAAAATAGGTTGTGATTGGTTACAATGAAATTATATTGTGTGTGACCAGTTTCATTGGTTCTGGGATCTTCTCTGCCACAGCCCAGAGTCACTTTTTAACACAGACCAAGC
Source organism: Pyxicephalus adspersus (assembly GCF_032062135.1). NCBI lineage: Eukaryota > Metazoa > Chordata > Amphibia > Anura > Pyxicephalidae > Pyxicephalus > Pyxicephalus adspersus. The sequence continues at coordinate 35,465,121 of NC_092859.1, forward strand.
TAAGGATTGTAAAATTCGTTCCCAACCAGTGGAACACAGCAGTGCTGCTGCAATTAAAACATCTATAGGATTACTTTTATTTTCTGTTGGTATACATCACAAACGTGGGTGCATAAAAGTTCATCACACATTGATTTCACCTATTCCAGAATAACACAAAGCCTAAACATCAAGTTGTACATTGATCTTGCATTCTCATTAATATGTTTAAAAACTCAACTGCGATTAACCCACTTATGTTTCTATTAAGATTGAGATGTTTATCTATGTCATGACCTCAAATACGCAGCTTTTATTGTACACAGCAGGACAGACACAACCTAGAAATGTACCAGGCATGTTTATAAGGCATGAAAAAACTGTTCATGGTAAATGTTACTAGGTCTGCTGATTGTACAACAACCTATTGTGTGTGAACAGTGGGATACTGTAATAGTAATACAGAACTTCCAAATCACACCATTGTTATATTTTTAGGAGGTTAGATGAGAATGATCAATTATGTGCTTCTGTGTTATGATTAAGACATGCTACAGGAAACACATAAAATAAACTGGTAAACTTCTTATTCTGTCTGGAATAAGAAGGCTTTACACAGTGATTTACAATTTCATGATCAGAGCTTACTGAAACACAGATATCCACAAAAAAACATTTAGCATTTTAGAATTCAGACCTCTGAGTATATTAAAGTCTGCTGGTAAAGATGTTTTTTATGCTCTTTTAAAGAGTAATTCTACCTCTGACTAATTTCACAAAACTATTGGTTGTGTGACCTCATCAGAACTGAACTGCTGCTTTTCTGTCTGGTCAAGCACATGAATATGCTCTGGGTTTTCTTGCAATCCTGAAAAGTTAATTAAAGTATAAATGTGTGCTTGAACAGGCTCGAGTCCATCGAAAGTACAAGCAGCTGTGGTGCTGACCAGGTTGCATAGCCAATTTTTTTTTACAGAAGACAGGTGAGTATCATCATTAAAAAAAAAAAAAAAAAAAAATGTAAGAATGTACATCTAATGGTACGTACTTACATTTTAGAAGGACAAGCCACCCCAGTCAGTTTGTATTCCTGTAGATTAGTGTATGTATATGTCTCTTTTTGGAGTGTTTGCACAAAGGACATTGCATTTCTACTGACAGGTTAACATAGAGTTTGTACACACAAATGGATAGTAAATCTATATATAGAAATATATTTTCAAGATAGATGTTTTGACTGGTTCTGAAAATCTCTCTAACATAAACATTAGGTATTTTTGAGTGTGCGGGCGCAGGTTAATCTGCTTTGAAAGCAATGACCTTGTTCTGCTGCTCTTACAAAAGGATGTTGGAGGTCAGATGGATTTGATGTTGGATTCAGTGCTTCCTACGTGTCTCCTACTTAACACTGACAAACAGGTGAATCATGCACTGATTGGGGGCAGATATAGCCATCTAGTTTCTCAGTTAGATATCTCATTTCTGTGGTGGTGATCTTCTCTCTGTAAACTGAATAGATGATACATCAGATAAAGTTTGTAAAGCTTAATATGTAAAGCAATTCGTGTCACATCTCTAAATTGGATACCCGGTGCCTTCTGTGTAATGATATCTTTGACCTTTTTAAACCTGATTAATCGTTTAGTGGCTCATATGATCTGAAGAATCCCACAGCCTAAATTGTTTATGGAAGATGATTTTAGAGGTCATCACACAGCAGATGCTGTTATTGTCTTCATCGAGGTCTTATATAGCCTTTGTAAGTAAAAGGTGGTGGAAAGGAAATTGGTTACCTGCCAGAAATACAAACCAGTTTCTGGGGCAGGAAAAAAAAACATTACTGATTTAGACTCCCTGGATTAAAATAAGCTATGAAGTTTCCAGGTAGACGTTAAAGAAAAAAAAAAAAATTATATATGTCATTAGTTTAAAAATAGTATAAAGTAATTTATACATCCAGCTAGCTTAAGTGCCCGGATCTTACTTGGAGGGAGTGATAATAGCTACCAGGGGGGAAAACATGTTCTATATTTTGTTTTTAGAGAAGGCCGATAAACCCTTTTGGGGTAGATATGAACTCAGTTACTTAAATCTGTATATTGTGTTGGGTGATGAGGATTGTTGTGTAGGCACTTCCTGTTTAGAATGACAACACTTTTGTCCTGTTTCCTTGTCACTTGCTTTCAGTGAAGACAATAAGTAGCTTTTCTGATTCCTATTGTCCAGTTATGACAAATTAACAATAACCTTAGTCACAGAGCTTTGTTTTTATTGCATATTATAAATACATAATGTCTGTACATAGTAGTGCCAATACATACTAGTGCAAATTAACAATCATATGGGCTTAGAATAAGTCCTGGTCAGGTAAACTTGGCAGGACTGGAAAGACAACCGCTTCTAGAACAACATGCAGAAGTCACTGCCTCCCAATGTTGGTGTAATTTTTTGTGCACATCAATCAAAATAAATCTTTTCTTTAGCCAGGCAAGTTACTGCAATTAAACCAAGCAAAACAGGGCGATAGTACAGACTGCTTTAATGTAATTAAAACAAATAGGACACAAGACAGTCTTCATGGTATCCCCCTTTCTTGATTGGTTTCATTAAAGAAATTTTCATTTTTCCAAAAAAAAATTACCTTGGTTGATGTGCAAGACAAGTTAAGTTACACCAATCTTGGAGGGGAGATGATTTCTGAATGTTTTTCCACAAATGGATATCTTACCATGAGCAGGATGCAAATGACTGGTAATTTGCACTATGATCAGTTGGATTTGGTTAGTTTTTTGGTTTATATTTGCCAGGGATGGATGGATTCCCATGTGCCTGCGCAGGAGTTATGTCACCCCAATTAACCCAAAAACTAATTATTAATTCTACTCCCTTCCAGGTTGATAATACCAAGAATTATATTGGTAAATTACATTTTATTTATCATGGATCCATAAAATGCCAGATAAATTTAGGGTTCACATCTACTGTACTTTAATATAATATAGTTGTGTTGTTTCCAGACATGTACCCGATGCTGCAATTAAGATGTGTTGTTATCTTTTCGGCCTACACAGGTCTTCGAGGAGCTTTTACTGGATGCTGATTGGAGTGTCAATGCTGGAAGTTGGATGTGGTTGTCCTGCAGCTCTTTCTTCCAGCAGTTTTTCCATTGTTACTGCCCAGTTGGGTTTGGAAAAAGAACTGACCCTAATGGGGATTACATTCGGTAAGGGAATCTTTTTTTTATTTATTTATTTATTTTTAATTTTTTAATTTTCTAAAGGTTTATGTAGCTATAATAGGTTTGAAGGGGGTGATAAATCTAAAATTATGATTGTTTTTGTCCTCTGTTATAATGAAGCCCTGCCCAGTGTAGTGAAATATACTTATTGTTGTTTGTTTTATGTTTTAAGCCGTTACTTGCCAATTTTGAAAGGATTCCCTCCAAAGTATATCTATGACCCCTGGAATGCGCCTGAGGGAGTGCAGAAAGTTGCAAAATGTATAATTGGAGTCAATTATCCCAAACCAATGGTCAATCATGCTGAGGCCAGCCGTCTTAATATTGAACGGATGAAACAGATCTATCAGCAGCTTTCTCGATACAGAGGACTTGGTAAGTTCTGTACTGTGCTGCTTGTGTTCATTTCTGTTTGGTTCAGTACAGCTTCTAATATATGTGCTACACATATATTCTGCTACAAGAATGTTTTTCAGCAAAGTGATGGTTTTCTTTCAGGACTTCTTGCATCAGTGCCTTCAAATCCAAATGGAAATGGTGGACTTAGTTACTCTCCAGTAGACAATATGCCAGGATGCAGCAACAACGGAGGTAATCTAAACCCAGCAGGTCAAATAATTTAAATGCATCACTTTGAAACATCTCAAATAATAACAACCACCCCTTGTAATATTAGATAAACCACAACCTTTATGCCTAAAGGCTGTGTTTTATATATACCAAATTAATCTGGTTGTGTGGTGTGAATTATTGGTATTTTTAATTTAATTTTTTTTTTCATTATTGCGTTAAGGCAAAAGGCTTTATAATCTAATGATGTAAATGGGCCCTTAGAACATTTTAACATGACCCGGAGGTCATTATAGAATAGAAGGATTGGGCCAAAAGAACATAAATTACATATAAGTCTTTTAGTTGGTGTGCTCTTTTATTAAAACTGCTGTTTTTTTGGGGTATAGTATAGCTAACAAAGCAATTATAACGTTAGGAAACAAGCTGGTTTGAATCAGTTGGCACAGGGCATTTTGTGGGGGGAATGGTAATCCTCAAATAGCAGACAGGAAGTGGTTATTATATGCAGGCAGATGTTTTGTACACTTCCTACTAAGTCACCAAGTTTTGTTTGTTATACTAAAATTTTACGGTCATTAAATATTGCATATCTTTCCTGGGTTACAATCCACAGATCACTAAAAATCACTCTGTCATTAGAGAAAGCAATAAAGAGCTGATAATGGTTAGAGAAAGCAACAAAGATGCTTACTTTTTTATTAATACCCCCATTTTGTTGTAAATTATAATCTGGTTCTTCTTCCATAGGGTCTCAGATGGGAGCCAGTGATGGAGCCTCCACCAGCAATCCAAATATTAACAGCCAGGGAGAGTCTCATACTGGCACAGGAGGAATTCATGGTACTTGGCTCTCTCTACTAGTAGTTAAAACAATAAACCAGTTTTTAGGCTGTATTGATATTAACAAAAACCTGCTACCAGTTTTATGATAAAGTAACTTGTTCATTCTTTTACATAGAAATCTTGTCATTCCGTCTAATCAGTAATGAATCCATCCATGTTTGTGCAGAGAAATAATCATGTGAAAAAGTACACTCCAATTACACTCCATGCAAATTGCAAATTGTTTCATTATTTACCATATGTTAAAATGGCAAACATTATGTAACTACAATTAAAGGTGAAATACTGAAATAAATGACACACAAAAAAATGCATGCAATGGCAAGGGACTTGAAAGGATTGCCAAATCACTGTAGATTTCAAATGACTAATAAATCTATCTAGGACTGGCCAGCCTTGCAAATTCAGGCCACAATTGGTCAATACAGTTGACTGTTACATGCTCAATAATCAAAGGTACAGTTGTTTGTCCATATCACCAGTATATAGATATTTGGTACAAACTGAAGTCAGCAATTTCCGACCCCCCCCCAGCCCCCCTTAATGGTGAAGGGGGTTTTGTGATTTGGGGTTGTCATCAGCAAATCAACCATGAATACTGCATTATATAAAAGTCCTATTGCTAGCAGCACAAATTGATTTTTCAATTATCTAAAGGACGCCAGTAAATCTACCAAGGAACAAAAATGACTTGCTCAGTCAAAGCCCTGGTTTCATTTCTATTGAAATGTTTATGGTGAATTTAAAACGGAAAAAAAACTTACAAACATTGAAGTTTATCACTTTCTGGGGAATGCACATACCTTTTCATATGATTATATACAAAAATACCATTTTTTGGTGTCTGATCTAGATTGACAATGGCATCTAATTGGTTTAGGCACTTGCAGAATTTCCGGACCACCAAATAATACCTTGAAAGATCAGATAACATAAACAGTTGTAGTTCTGTGACTTGTATTGATAGGGAAACTAGCTTGCAGTATGTTTATTTTTACAACCAGGGACTATTCAGGGGCTCATTGAATATTGTGCAGCTTGCAGCATCTTACATATGGTTATGAAGAGTTCAAACTGGACTCTAGGCGAACTTCAAATATTTTAGATCAAATATATGAAAGTGAACTAGAATTCCTCCAGATTCTGAAGTTCTGGATGTTCTGCAGTTCACACAGCCCTGTTGCACAGCATAGCCAGGAAGATGTCACAACCTTCCTTATCCCAGTTAAAGAACTCCCTACATCCAGACTGCTGATCGGCTAGTTTAGGAGGTGCTGCAGACTGATGGCACCTTTCATCTTTCTGCCTTTGTACTCTCTGTGTGTGTTTATCAGTAGGCTGGGGGTATTTCTTTGTCCAATTACTCATGTTCCCATAATCCACCTTATAGAGCATTGGCCATTCCATTACACTTCACATTTTAGGTGGCTCAGGCACTTGCTGTACTCAAGAATGCACTAAAGTTCATTTTATTATTCAAGACTGTGGAATCCTTTAGAAATTACCTTTTAGTATCCCTAAATGGATTCTATTTTTACTTAATGTCCTATATAGAGCTTTCAGCCCAGAGGAAGAAAAGCACTATAAAATACCATTATTATTATTATTATTATTATTATTATTATCATGAAGCTGGAATTATAAATGATGAATGTTTAATTAGGACCTAATTGAATGTCATTTCTCCAAGGTTACTGGCAGGGAAGCAGTATTCTGCATTACAACCATGGAGACAGCCAACAGTCTTACTTAATACAAGGTATTTTATATTTACATTAAAAAGTACATCTCATTTACATTGTAAGTGTTGCACAGCCTGAAATGGCAGTAAGGATCTCCCTAGAAGTGTATCCTGTAGCAAATAAATGTGCCAGTTATCTTCCTATTGTGCATTAAACCAGAAGTGTTTAATGGAAAATCATTCCTGACCCAACGTGCAGAATAGATAGAGAAGTCAGTTTCTCTGCTGTCCATTGGAGGTCCCTCTGTTACTGAAGCAGTCTTGCCTAGGTTTGCAGAATTAGGGCAGCAGAAGGCTCTTGTGTATGAACCCTGTGGCTGTCCAGGAAATATTTGTAGTAGTAACTCAGTATATTTGTTAGCAAACATATGCATGGAAATGATATATTTTATGTTCAGTATAATTGGTACACATGATCACCATCTACCCTCTGCTTAGGGAGGAATGCTATGAACTCTGTTGTGTCTTCTGGAAAACGTCCCAGCCCTGAAGAAGAGACTCAAAGCATTGGACCCAAGGTGCAGAGACAAAGCAGCCATTAACCTGGTGAGTGCCTATCCTTCATTTTAGTGATCTGTTACAAATCATCTCTTTCTCTGGATATCTTTGCTTCAGCTTTACCTATTTCTACACTTAGACTACTCATCTGTGGTCAAAGCACAAGCTCGCTTCAAAAACAAAAATGAAAGTTGACCCCAAACAATTATAATTTTTCATTTAATTTTTAATACAATACTTCTTCCACATACATCTTTAATGTATTTTTGTTTTTTTAATAATTTTTAGTGTTTACACTGCACCAACGTCCTCCTCTGTTCCTATTAAATGGGTCTCTGTATCATACATTCCCTTTTTTTTTTTTCGCTTCTCACTCACTAATCTGTTACAAAATGTTGCCTGACACCTACCTACTGTCAGCTCTAACAAGACATTGCCTCATTGGCGAGCCATGTGGACCCTGTCATTACACTCTGTATGCAGGTAGCAGCAGACAATTGGCATTGCTGCTTGTACACAAGAAAGGTATGGGGGGGTTTTGATTTAACACACCTGGTATGAGAGAAATATGGGGTACATTTACTGTTTTTATAATAATACAGATTCTCTAAAGGTAAAAAGATTCATGCTTGTGGTTATCCTTATGAATTATATATAATAATATAGGAACTTGGAGCTGTTGTCCATATCTAACAATCTGGTTTTACTTCTAGGTCTCTAGCTAAAATTAAGCAAGGAATCTGGTCATTGTGGCCATCAATTTCCTTTTCTTAGATTAGGAGAGACACTTAAAAAGTGGACTATGTTAATAAGCAAATTACACAGGCTAGATAATTGTTCCCCAAGACAAACAATCACGATTGTCTTGGATTATAATCTATTGTGTCTCCATCTACATGACGTTTAGCAAGCCGCTGTGGTCGAACACTAAACAACCCACTAGAGACACTATGGGGTAGGGTGCAGTGAGTGCCGTCACTCATCGTCCCCCAATCCCTCTTTAAAGAACTAAACAGCGCTGTATTTTTAATGCTTGTTTGTTTCCTGTGACAGTAGAATAACCACAAAAGGTTGTTTTCATTGACAAAAATATAAAGTCTGATGTCAGTAAAGTAAATCTTGTGGTTATGTGATGTTCCCTCCCATATATGAGGCATACCGTCTTTACAAATAAATCTAGCCACAGAGCACTTGTCATCCAGGATACAAACTCTTGCCATGTACTCTCTTTTATAGTCTGGTTATTACTCATTCTCCATTATGACCAACACTGGCTGCAGGTTAGTTCTAAAAAATGCAATAATGAAGAGTGTCCCATTCAAAGAGCCAGAGCAGTACAGGGAAAGATAGGTGGAAGTTGTCATGACCAACACCTGCATTCTAGATGCTTTCATTTACATTTAAAGCTAAATGCTATTAGTGAGCTGACTTTTCTCTCCTGCAGTAAATAGTACATCTGTTCCTTCTTCAGCCTATGACTAGATGGTGAAGGAGAAGGAGCAGTCTGGTGAGCTCATCAATCTATCACCCAACTTTCCTCCTATCAGCATGTACCCCAATCAGCACATGGATACTAATTGGCTTTTTGCATTGCTTCCCAGTCTGAGGTTCTGTACTGGCGACTGCAAGAGGCTGATACTAAGCTGAATGTAGATACTTCCAGAACTAAACCATAGAGAAAATAGTTGGCAACTTGGCAGCTATGTCCATTATACGTGCCAGGAGGTTTTATTTTTTTGTTTTGTTACTGCAACTTCTAATTTTTATATTTTTATGTTTTTCTTTTTCTCCTACAGAGATAATGGAATTTACCAGCAGCCTGAAATTGATAACTTTCTCAGTATTGGACTTTATCAATGTAAAAAGTAAAAAAAAACAGAAATAAATCTGAGAGCAGCATTTTCTCCAGAGCTGTTGTGGACTGTTGTAAGATAGTCCGTTCATGAAAGCTTAATTTATCACCGCTTTTCTATTTTGACTTTTTGAATATTTCAGTAAGCAGTTTTATTCCCTTTTATTTTGTACATATTTCTGTAAGTATTTGGTGACGCTTGCTTTACCAACTTGTAAATATGAATATCTGAACTAGATATAGACCGCTCAATATATTTTTGATAACAAATTCTGTACGGCAAGAAAAAATGTCTGTCATCTTGGAGTCACTACATTTCCTCTTACCTTTTTATTTAAAGATGTTTTCTGGTTTAGAGGTGTCTGGTTTAATGTCAGGTCCTTTGAAATATCCCTTATAAGCACAGCTACTGTGTTCACAGAACCAATGGCAGAGGTGGATGTAGGTTGGGCTATTCACAGCAATGGCAAATGAGATTGGCCACCTACAGTAAGGGTAGGAATGTGTGATTTGCAGTAAAATCGAGGGCATGGTTGCACTAAATAAAGCAAGTTTACTCCCACATAGCACCTTTCTATATGAACACGATCATGGGTATTGATGAGTAATTTGATAACAAGTTAATCTGATCATACAACAATAAAGATTTGATGTTTTTAGAATATTAGTAAACTATTTTTAGCCAAATTGTTGACACATAATTAAATTAGATCACTAACCTGTAACTGAATGATGTTTGGTTTGCTAAATGCCCATGTATCATAAACTATTGCCTTTTTTCATAAAATGCTGTTTTCATTTAACCCTTTTGCTAAATATTTTTGATCTCTTTCAGTCACTTTCTCCCTACATTAATTTGCTCCAATCTCAGCTGAACATCATTGCTGATCAGCTTTCTGATATTGATGATATAACGTGCCTTTGCCATGTGTATTGGCAAAGCAGCATGTACTCTCAGGTTGAATATAACTGGGAAAATGCATGGCAGTTGTGAGATAGTTGCCACCCTGTAATAAGAAATGCCTGAATTGTAGAATTACTTTTGATCAAGTAATCACGTAAAAGCTGCAGATTCAAGCTTTGGGTTTATCAGGTAATTGGGTGTAGGTCTACTTTAAAGCCCAGAAAAAAGACTACAGACCGGTCTGCACAATAAAAAGACTGAAAACATGGCATACGTATTTATGATATTCTGCCCCGCCCGTTGTGGGGTAGACAAGGGGTGAAAGAAAGGCAACTTCTAATTGGTTGTTCTAAATGATTGTTCATGCACACAACATTTAATGAATTTTTACAAACATGTCCGATCTCTCCATGCCCAAGTGTCCAAAAATCTTCTTTGCAATTTGAAGTTAAAAATTGGCCTATGTACATTTGGCACCAATTAATTGGTCTCATTGTTTTATTTATTAGTCTATAATTGTTGAATGACATTGATTTAAACTATTCAGATCCCAAGTGTCTTCAGTCTACATCTAGGCCATTCTAATCTGCCAATCCTTACAAATACCGGTGTACAGCTACTTGGTTTCTCTTTTTAGGATGGTCGAAAAAAAGTAACCGTACAAGGGACATGATAGTTTGCTGCCCTGGGCCCTGCAACTGTATAGCCTTTGTGTGAGATCTGCCAACAATTTCCAATTTTATGTATCAATACAAGTGTCTGGTCTGTTGTACATGTGTAATCAATATATCCTCAGTTCTTCCTGGGGAATAAGGGGCCACATTGTCTTCAGCATGTCTTAATCATTATTCAGTTACATTGAACAATTCAATGTGGCACTGCATGCCACAAGGATCAGCTGACTCTGATTCACAGACAGCTTGAAGCTATATGAAAATCTTAAAACTTTCCTGTAGCTTAGCTTTACCCATTTTATTGGGCCTAGGAGACCACCAGTCACATTAAACAACTGGTGGAGAGCAGGCTGGGCCAGCTGTGTCTCGGTAGCTCCCCATTATTCTGACATACCTCTGCTTAGGTATTTTGCATCTTACGCTGATTTTGAATAACTCACTTTTTTACTCATTGACTGCAGCTTGTAAATAGGAAAGCTCAGCCTGTTTGCTGAAACACTACTGGTTTCATTTTCCTGGCTGCTGAAGATATATTTAACCTTTCAGGTGGGTAGAATACCTTTTCCTCCCCGCCACATCCTGTAGTTTCTCTTGTCAGATCTTGTGGTGAATTACCAATGGTTAAGAGAAACTGCGGAGTTTAGTGAGAGTAAGTTTTCACATATCTGGAAGTATGGAATACCTGCTATTGCTGGTGAAGTAACACATCAACCAAGAGGCTACTGAAAAAATTACTATAGAGTCTCATTTACAAGGGCTTCATTGGGTAAAAGTGACCCCGGGGTGAGGTACTGGAGAACATGGTTGTCTGAATACTATTCTCACCATTTCTCTATTTATTTTTAGGGCCTCTAATATTCCTGATATTGAGTCCCCTATACTTTTTTTTTTTTTTTTTTTAGTCCTTACTATTATTTGATACCTTTGTTACTTCTGTTTACCACAATATATTGTTTCCATTATTGATTATGAGTTTTATTGATCGATTCTGAATAGTATATATAAGATGTTTAATAAAATCAATGCTTGTGCAGTATTCCTCAGCAAGTGATCCCACAGTAACTGGTGTTTATATATTATCCAAGATTCTGGATGCCGTACTGCACATGATCTTTCTTAGCACCAGAAAAACCAAACTGGGTGATATAACTTGACTTTACAACTGAGGCCAGGTTTTAATTTAGTTTATTCTTCACTGTATTTTAAATATTTCCATTATGTCCCTGAATTTAGTCTAATTTAGAAGCAACTGGATATATTCCAGCAGACATTAAAAGGAGAATTCGACTGAACACTATTGGCATCCTAAATTAACACATAATTTGGGCACTTTGTAAAACATTTGGAGACCTTTTATGTTGAATTTATTTCTGGGAACTGATTTAAAAGTCAGATGGTTTTTCCTAGACACCTGAAGAATGACACCTCATTCATCTGCTGAAATGAAACCTAACTAGGTCCACTTATCTCTTAATGCTGGGTTGTAGAAATGGAGGGTAAATTTCGACAAATGTTTATAATGGGCTGCTTGACCCATTTTTTGTAGTGAGCAGGGTGGGCACTTTTCTGAAACTTTATTACCAGGAAGGTAGGAAAAACTAATTTAATGGTCATGTTTGGTGATTTCTATTCATGCTTGTTTATGAGTAAAATCTGCCATTGAGTTCTTCTTTAATAAAAAATAACAGAAAACAGTGCTTGTTGGCAAATCAAAGGGGTTTACCTTATTTAATCTCGTATTAGAGAATAGCAACATGCTGGAAAAGACCCTTTATGGTTTTTTGCTGTGGTGAAGTGATGGCTCCCAGAAAACACTGCTCTGTATCCAGATATTACAAGGCTTGTTGCTGTTTGAAGAACAAAGGTTGCAGACAGTTTTTATGTTCTTTGTCCAGAGTGGCCTAAATCATGTTGTAGCGTGCCTCTCCCCTTTCCAGTTCCATTCACCCCATGTCTTGTTTGTGTTTTGTTTTTTTTTTTAACTATTTATCTTGTCCGTCAGATCCATCGCTATGTATATTGCATGCATGACAATTCCTTAATTGCTGTACTTTTGTCAGGTTCTTGTTTTGTTCCTTTTTCTTTGTACACTTACTGCCTTTTTGATTTTTCAAATAATAAAAGACAAACCTTGTTTTATAAAGCTTGTGTGCTCTGTTCTTTAAATTCACAGTTGAAAATGCGAACAGGTAATGCAAATACGTGATATATTGGAGGTTACTTGGTCCCTATATGTGGTGGCTGCATTTGGTTTCTTTATTCATGGCATTCAGGAAGGTACCAGCTTATTAGATTTCACAAACATTACATCTTTATTCAAACCATTCCTACAGGTAAAGGTGATTCACAAGTCAATTGACACATAAATTTGACATGACAATTACCAAAATGACAAAATTGTCATGTGACCAAATAAGGTACGTCTCGGTTTAGCATTTCAAATTCATAAATTTAGAACTAGGTATTCATGTATTATTATTATTATTATGTATTATTCAAGTGCTAATAATGGAAACCTTGTTGCAATTGGTTAAGCCACAACGTACAGTAACCTTTGCTGCTGTTTCTCTACATTGAATAGTGCAGAACAGAAATGGACACAAATTACAAAAGTACACAACAATGCATTAGTGGGAGCATTGTACATCTCTGTCTAAAGTCCTTACAATCTTCCACATTATAGAAATTAGGTTAAACTGCACAGCAATGTGTAAAATATGAATAAGGCCCTGAAAAGGATGCTGGCAGACCCAGTCCTATTTGAAATTCAGTTATGGAAGGTCTGGTATTCATTTTGCTATAAAAGAAAAAAAAAACATATAGAACAGCAGTTGCCAACAATATGGAGCTCACGGAACACTAAAACCACAGACTCTGGACCGCATGCGGGTAGCTGTGTGTCACTGAAAGGGGAAGAAACTTACCCCAGATTGATGTCATGATGCCAGAACCTGCCCGTGGGTTATGTCCACTTCCTGAGCCTTTGATACATATGGAGGGCATGGTTCACAGCTCTGGTCAGTGCATCCCCCCCCCCCCCAGCAGGGTCCTTCTGACCCCGATGAGGGGCACACCGGCCAGAGCCACATACCACCAAACATTACACTTTATTTTAATTAATTTTTAAAGGTGGTAATTTCAAATGACTGCTTATTTGTCTAGGCCGGGCTGTCCTGGAAAAAAAAGCTGTGGAAAATTCAAGAACTTCCGTAGGATGCAGAGTTCTACCCAGCTCCTTTCTGGTTGGTGGAGTGCCCGGCTGCCATGCCTCCCCCGCCTGCCTCTTATCAGAAACTCTAATCCTCTGAACCAATGACAGTCGGGCTGCTCCATGCTCAGCTGTGATCCCTTCAGAGGATTACAGCTGCTGATGAGAGGTGGGAGGGGGAGAACAGCAGAGCTAGAATGGGATTGGGATACAGGCAGTCCCGCCCCCATCCTTTAGGTCATGCAGTTGCTTCTATGGAAAAAAAATGCTGCCCGTAAATGGCCGTGTGTAATGACGTCATCAGTGGCACAATGTGATAGCTGTGTGAGGTCTGCTTGTCATATTCTGCAGCCTTACACCCCTCTGTGTACAATCCTCTATATATCCTAAACAATTTGAGCCCCTCAGCTTTCAAAAATTTCAAGATATGGGGAACTTGTAAAAATACAATAGGAGTGCTGTTTCAAAAGTAAGTGCGCCTGGGAGTCCTAAATTTAAAATGCAAATTGGGGACCCCCGGGGACACTTACATAGCAAGGAGCACTGGGGTGGGACCCCTACATTTATACCTACATGTCACAATTCTATAACTCATACTATGTTACCCTGTCCACTTCTCTTCTTTAAATCCAAATTTACCTACAACAGTGGGGTGAACAAAACCAAAAATTTAGGTGCACACACTAAAATTTCATTACTATGGCATCATCAGAACATGAAAAACTCCACCAAAACACACTGCCCTGTTACACATTACTGTCCACTTCTAACACTTGAACCCTAATTTCTCTGGAATGGGGAGGTGTAAAGACCTGTAAATGTCTGGGGAACATCAGTGGATAACACCCCCTAAAATGTCATCACTATGTTACCATTAGAACATAAAAAACAGTGCCCATCAAAAAATGGGGTTCAGGTGCTGGTAGGCTACAGCCATGTGTAATAGGGAGGTGCGTTTTGATTAGTGGAGTTTTTTTTTGTTTGTAAATATACCATGGTGATGAAAGTTTAGGGGGTGTTAGCCACAAGTGTCCCCACTTGCATCTATATTTTTGTTTACCTGCACCACTGTTCTAGAGAAATTAGCATTCAAGGTAGGGAAGCGGACAGGTATATGTAACAAGGCAGGGCATTTTTTATGTTTTCATTATGCCATTCTTATGAAATTTAGGGGGGTTTATTTATATATGTGTCCCCACCTGCACCTACGTTTTCAGTTTCCTACACCTCCCTGGGTCACTAATATGCATTTTAAATTTTAAACTCCTAGATGCACTTGCCTTTGAAATAGCAAACCCAATGTTCAGTTCTCACATGGTTTTAAAATTGTGACCCTCATATATCGAAACTCTTTAAAGTTAGTTACTAGTAGCTTTTGGGGGTCCCCTGTGCACCCTGAAACTTCAAGTTATTACGACCAACGGTTTAGAATAGGACATGAAGCCTTTAAACCAGGGGTGTCGAACTCAATTACACAGAGGGCCAAAATTAAAAACAAGCCAACCTTGAAATTCATTGAAAAAATTGAGGAAGTTTTTCCTTCTCATTAGATATAAAACCTTTTCATATGGAAACAAGGAGGTTTTGCTTTTTATTCAATCTGGAACAAGTCTATAATAGAGAAAGAGCACAAGAATATTTTTTATTTTATTTAAGAAAAAATCTTAAGCCTCTTTCTCTATTTGTAGTCTTCTGAGTTAAATTTAAATGCTAACCATTTTGCTTAGGCTAACAATAATAATAACACATTTCTTCTTTAAAATCCAAACTTTCAAGTCCATGCCTTGGAGTAGCAGGGAAAAGTACATAAAGAAAACATTTATTGAAGGTCCACCCCCCATACCTGGTAACTCTTCTTGGATTCTAGTTCATCAATGTTAGGGGTCTGGCTCTGAGCTGAAGAAATCATCAGGATGAGTTCATCAGTAAGACAACTCCTGTGCGATGTTTTGTTTATCTTCATCTTGGAGAATAGTTGCTCTATGTGATGCCGAACAAAAAAGCAGTTGAGCAGCTTGGGTATGGAGCTGAGGCATTGTGTCACAGATCCTTGTTACAAGGAAATTGTGCAGCGCCCACAGCGTCATACACTTGGCACACTGGCAGTAAGGTTGCATTTGCTGCATTTACCCCTCACTTTCCTCTCACCAGGGATCACTGCTGCTTGAACAACTGCTACGCCTGAAAAGGCCTATCAGTTACCCCATTACCAATCCCAGGTGCCTAGCAGTTACCAGTAGAAACTCAGGAGCAGTAAACTGACCAGTTTTTTTACTGCAAAATACTGCAAACTAAGGCTATCTTGTTACACCACATTGATTACACTACTACAAAGAAATTCACTCCTAAAACACAGGAACACTAGGAAGTTGGATCAAAACACACAGCACTGGACAGCTAGGGCATATTACAAAAAAATGTAAAAATTGGACTAACAGGCTAGGCATTAGAAAGTTGAAACAAAGTATAGGGGGTAGGTGGAACACTGACATATTAAGGATTACTGCATTGTCTTGCTTCGCTCACTTTTTGACCACCCGGCTTAAAAAAATTTCTGGGGTGAACACTGGGATCTACTTACTTTTTTACATTACTGTATATTTGACAGTATAAAAGCCATGTACAGTTGTGTCTAGAATATTAGCAGTGTGTTTAACGGGGAATAAAGCTCAAAATCTTTATATTAGCTTTTTTCCATACACACAACCAATTGGGAACACTGCACGTTCTAATCCAAATCAAAATAGAAAGAAAAGATCAAAGTTGTGTCATTCCTTTACAGAAAGTGACAAAAAGGGAATATTCAACTGTTAAAAATTAGAAGTGTCTACATTCTTCTTTAGAAGCTTAATCATTCACTGAATAAAATTGAAAAATGTTTCAAGATTTTGTTTTCCAAAGAGTCACTGAACTAATATTTAGTTATATAACCACTGTTTCTGAGAACTGATTCAAATTAGTGTTGCGTGGAGTTAACCAAGTTCTGGCACATGTGAACAGGTATTCCAGCCCATGGTGATTGGACTACATTCCACATATACTCTAAATTTCTTAGTTTGTTCAGGAACAGCCTTTTTATGTTCCCCTTAAGTTTTCGGTTGAATTGAGGTCCAGGGATTGGGCTGGCCACTGCATAACATTAATCTTGTTGGCCTACAGCCAAAATGTTGCTCGTTTACTGGTGTGTTTGGGACTGTTGTGTTGTTGAAACACCCATTTCATGGGCATTTCCTCTGGCAGAGGCCAACATGACCTCTTCAAATATTTTAATGTATTTAAACTGATCCACGATCATTGGTATGCAATAAATAAGCCCAACACCATAGTGTGAGAAACATCCCCATATCATGATGCTTGCACCACCATGCTTTACTGTCTTCACAGTGTACTGTGGCTTTAATTCAATGTTTGGGGGTCATCTGACAACCTGACTAAAGCTACGTACACACGTCAGATTTTTATCGCCCGATAATCAGCATCGGCCAATTTTCGGGCGAAAATCTGCCGTGTGTACAGTCGGTGTCGTCCATCGTCCGGACAGACGACCGACCTGCCGGATCCACGGACGATGGACGACAGCCGATCCTAATGAAAGGGAAGGGGAGAGCGCGCAGCAGGGTGCCGCTCCGTCGCTCTCCCCCTCCCCTCTCCATAGAGCATGAACGGTACAGCACCGTTCATGCATCGTGCACTCCCTTGTCGTTGGAAAGGATCGTGAAAGATCCTTTCCAACGACAAAAATTGGAAGCGTGTACGCAGCTCAAGGCCCCTAGATTCAAAGGAACAATCTTGCTTTAATCAGTCCACAAAATGTTGTGCTGTTTATCTTTAGGCTAGTCATTGTGTTCTTTGGCAAACTGTAACTCCTTCAACACATTTGCAACATTGGGACTTTGCAGGGGCTTCTTGCTGATATCGGTAGTTTGGCTTTGCATAGGCGTCTTCTAATTGTAACAGAACTCACTGGTAACTTTACATCTTCTTTGATCTTCCTGGAGCTGATCATTGGCTGGATTAATGTCAATTTTTCTATCCATTCGAATGGTATTTTCCATTTTGTTCCCCATGTCTTCAGGTGCCATTTTAAAGCATTTGAGATGGTTTTTAGCTGAGCAGCCCATCATTTTCTGCAGTTCTTATTATGTTTTCCCCTCTTCAATCAACTTTTTAATCAAAGTACACTGTTCTTCTGAACAATGCCTGAAACAATCATTTTACTCAGAATTGCAAAGAGAACTGCACTATAACCAGCATGAACAACATTTACTGCTTTCCTTCCTTAAATAAGGGTCGTAACTGACACCTGGAACAGAATGTGCAGTGTTCCCAATAGAAATAAGTGTGTTTATAAGGATTTGGAGCTGCTTTTTTTCTGAACACACCTGTATGTTTTACTCCAGACAAAAATATAAAGAAAGTTTTGATTATGTATACATTTAAATGAAAGCTGACAATATAAAACTATTTAAAACTTCGCATAAAATGAATAACTGACCAAGCAATCCCTTTAAATCTTATAGTTTGTTGTTTCCTTAAACATATAAGACAGAAGGGATGGGCTACCATTAGTGATTAGTCCTTGAAAATGTTTTTGATAAAGAGAGGACAGAGGTGGAAAAATCAGATGATAAACAGATAACCCGCTTTTTTTCATATTTCAAGTTTATTAAGAAAGTTAAGTACAAATTTATGGAAAGGTTCAAAAATTCTACTTGAGGTATTCTATGTGATATGTCATAACTTGTTATGGTATAGTCTAATAATTTGGTATTCTATTAAAGGGAAAATTTGTTATTCTAGTAACTGATGTATGTAAATTAGAAGCGTTTTTTTTTTTTTTCTTTATGACATTGTGGTGTTATTGAGCTATTGTTTTTGTTGTTCTTTTCAGCATGGATCAATGGTCTCTGTTAACTTTATTTTAAAGCTGTAATACATATATATATATATATATATATATTGTGCTTCCAAAGCAATCTATAGTAGTTGCTGAATTTACTTCCTGGGGGAGCCTTTTCGCCTTTTCCACATTTTTTACATACTTTACAGCGAAGAATCCCTTCCTTATCAGAAGCCTAAACTTCTTTTCCTCCAGATGCAAAGAGTGCCCTCTTGTTCTTTGTAACGATCTTAATGTGAATAGTTGGTAAGTGATTTATACAGGGTGATCATATCCCACCTTAAATGTCTCTTCTTAAGGTAGAAGAGATTTAGTTCAGCTAATCTATTCTTTTAGCTAAGCTTCTCTATTCCTTTTATTAGTTTAGTTGCCCAAAACTGGACTGCATATTCCAGATGTGGTCTGACCAATGCTTTGTACAATGGGCAGGATAATGTCTCCATCTCTGCAGTCTATTCCTCCTTTAATACAAGAAAGTACTTTGCTAACTTTAGATATTGCCGCTTAACATTGCATGCTATTATTAAGTCTATCATCTGCCAGAACTCCTTTTCCATTTCTGACTCCCCCAAATCTATTCCCCCTAGACAGTATGAAGCATGCATGTTGTTAGCTCCCAAGTACTTAACTTTACATTCATCAATATTAAATGTCATTTTCCACTTTCTGCTGCCCAATCAAACAGTACATCCAGGTCTGCTTGTAGATTGTAATACCACTACATAGTTTGGTGACATCTGCAAACACAGAAATGGTACTTTTAATACCAAACTCATATATATATTTTTATAAAGATGTTAAACAGTAAAGGTCCCTACACTGAACTCTGGGGTACACCACTAATAACCTTGGACCAATCAGAATATGAATCATTAATCACTACTCTCTGGATGGGGTCTTTAAGCCAGTGCTCTATCCGTTTACAGATTGACTTTTGTAAACTTATTGACCCTAACTTACATAGTAACCATCTGTAGGGCACTGTGTCAAATGCTTTGATGGGGACACTTACATGTAAGCTAATGAATCAATTTCCTCACTTTTTTGCATGGTTCTGTCAGCCATCCTGTCACACTGCCCCTTCAATATAACACAAACATCATATGGAACAGGGCATGCAAGCTTAAATCATGCCTATTCACCCAGCCATCACAATCAAAGACTTTTTCGGTGCCATATCAGATGATCTAACACTCAGGAGACCAGTGTGACTATTGGCAGCATTTATAATCCTGTCACAGACAGTAAAGAAGATGCACAAATTACAATTCACTATTATATTTACCCTTACACAACTATCACAGTTTTATTTAAAACCTAACACTGTTAAGTCATTTATGCCATATGACCTCTCCCTTCTTTATAAATAATATAATTGGTCCATTATGTGTTTTACAGAAAAAAACAATATAGCCCCTGTTTACAAGGCAGCCCTCTAAGGATAAAATTGAGGAGTAATTGTGGAGGAACATATGTAACCTTCAATAAGTTCTGATTTCAGCCCCAATGAACATATTTGAGATGAATTGGAATGCACATTACTAACCAGGTCTTCTGGTCCAACATCATTACCTGATTTGATGACAAATGTGCATTTGCTTTGGTTATGGTCACTTCTGGCCACACCACAACTGCAACAGCAAAACAAAACAGTTTCATATTTTCAGAAATGTTCCTATACCCTAGCAAATCTTCACTCTTTACACTTTAACACAAATATAAACATAACCCATAAATGTCACTTTACTCAATCAATTCTTAAATATAAACATGATACCTAGGCTTGAACCTTAAACTTAAAGCTACCCTGACAGTAGCTAAAAGCAGTCAGACACAAATCATAAAATGTAGGATGCAGGCATGAGTCAATACAAAGGTGTGGGAGTTAAGTTTTCAGCTGGTGCCACTCCAAAATCTGGTCACTCCAGCCATGGGTTCCAACCAGGCTCTGAGTCTCATCACCTCCCATCCCTGCAGATATAGAACTTAGGCCACACACTTCTTCCAACTATATTCAAAGTCATTTGCAGAGACTCTCCACTTGTTCCTCTCCTGCAAAGTGTTCTTCTGCTTGTTAAGGCTTTACAACTAGGAATTAATACAGGGCAACACATATGAGAGGACAGAAATGAATGAAATCACTCTTCCACTGGATTATTACCCACCTGAGCGTTACACTGATTTCTAGATTTCTGTTCCAAAAGCGTCACAGGTTTTCATGAAATTTTTTTTTTTTAAATT
>NC_092859.1:35487350-35522388 GCF_032062135.1 Pyxicephalus adspersus
GCAGGGTGTCGCTCCGTCGCTCTCCCCCTCCCCTCTCCAAAGAGCAGAACGGTGCTGTATGTACAGCACCGTTCATGCATCGTGTAGTTCTTTGTCGTTGGAAAGGATCGTGAAAGATCCTTTCCAACGACAAAAATTGCACATGTGTACGCGGCTTAACCCAGAGAAAAGCGGTACTTTCTTATATAGTTTACTTTGTATTGATGAAAAAGAATACATTTTACAAAGCCTTCCTGTTAATCATTCTCAGCTCCACTACAACCTATCACAGTAAATAAGTATGTAAGGTAAGTATGTTCAGATTATGAATAAAACACTTTTTAAATGTCTGGATGAATCTGCATGGTTTTAGGATCAGCCTGCAGGAGAGGATTCATTCACAGGCCAGTTATACATTTTAAGCACTTTGTGTGTGAAATCAGAATAGTAAAATGATATAATCTGGGGCAGAGAGTTGTAAACTGAGCGTATGTGAACTTTGGTCATTGGATAGCGATTATGAACTTTGCCGTAGAAAAATACCACAGGAAATTTGTGAAAAAAGCTTGTCCTTACCTGTGCATTCGGGTCAGTGGCTACAACAGAAGCAAAGCATAGTGGTGAGCAGAACCAATGTTTTCACAAAGATAACTTGACAATGACAATCCATCTGTTTCTTTTTTTTAAATATAACAATAATTAATGCAGATCGTTAGAAAAAACTAAACAAGGTCCTGTCACCAACTTTAAAAAGTTCAGGTTTTTGCACAGAAAAGATCAAAATTTTAAAAGTTTACCTGCAGTAATTTTCAATTTCATAAATTTTTTTTATTTATTTGCAATGGGCTTTTGAACCTGGTACAATATTTGGCTACTCTGAGAGAGTCAATTCCCTAACACAGCCCCCTCTCTCATTATTTTTCATAGCCCTCTCCTTTTATAGGTCTATTATTCTCTATGCTGGCCCAGCTGCTCCATAACTTCTTCCCCTCTCTACATAACCTATTTATGAGGGGGAGTGAAGGGTTATATTAGAAAACAGACATTCTTAACCGAAATTCTGTGGAATACTATGGTTCCTTCAGAGATTTCTTAGGCTATGGCTGATTGACTTCTCATGGATGGTGTCTGCCTAGTTCTGGGTCCCTGGTCACTTGACAGAGCCAAGACTCACGCCAAAGAGTTTGTTTTAGACTGGGTTCCCTGAGATTTGAAAATGATTTGAAGTGGTACTCTGGGGTACAAATGTTGAAAATAGCTGCTTTAGATGATCACTTGAGTCACAGCTCTGAGTCTGCTGACATAAAATTCAAAATGGCGCAACGCAGCTTTAGTCTCAGGGCTTTTTGGATGTTTACACAAGTTTTCCATTTTTCAACTGACGTAGACACTCTACATGCGTTTACTTATCTTGATCCCCCAGTTTATTACCAAAATATGCAAGATATGCTTGTTTCACATATTCTGTAATGTTTTTGCTCTGATTATTCACCACAAATGTAGCAAAATACATTAGGGTAATTTAAACAACTTCTTGAAGAACTTATATTTCTGTAAAAAAAGAAAATGTATTAATAAAAAGAAGGAAAATGAAAATTCCATGAAAATAATGCTACCTTTATGTAGCATTTTATTTATTATTTATGTAGCATAGTTATTTATTGTGTTAACATTTGTTGTTGGTAAAATCATCTATTCCGATTTCCTGTATCACAAGAACTAGAGCCAATTCAATGAAACTGATGTCATTTCTGGATTCAGCAGACCTGGATTACACTAAATATATTGAAAAATCCCTGGCAAGTGCAAAAAAAATTTTTTTTTGTTGAGCTGTGTTATCAATCGTTTTATTGAAGTTCAAGACAGAGACAAAACTCCCATATGAGAGAAGTTTGAAGAGACCAAAATTACACGCTTCAATTGGAAATGTAATAAATAAAAATCTTATAAAAACAACATCTAGTTTTATTATCACAAAGAAGTTATTTATTAAACAAAAAAGTCCACTTCAAGGCACAAGTGTCACATCAAATTGACTGCACCAACAAAATACATGTTGAACATATACTAAAAAATGTAGTATGTATCACAATAATCAATTTTTGTTGTGCTTTGTTTAATATGTAACTTAATTTCACTCTTTCTCAGCCAGGGTTCCTTGGGCAATAAGCAATTTGTGCCTCTCAGGTCAGTTTAATAGACCCCAATGATGTTATTGTTTTTCTTCCCACTCTAACTATGTAGGAGACATTCTTTCTATTGACCACTACACTAATATGATTATAGCAGGGGTTCCCTAAGACCTGAAAGTTATCTCAAGGGTTCCCCCAAATGTAAAAAGGTCCAGAAATACTGCATTAAAATGTCTATGTAGGCAAAAAATATATATTGTGCTGCTAAATCCTCACTTTTTAATCAGCAGGCTGGTGACAAGGCAATATGGTTCAACTGCAATGGAGAAATCTGTTGTCACCATAGCATATCACTAAACGATGACCATGAACCGCTGTAAACATGCAAGATTTTCACCCAAGACAATCACTTGTCTATCTATCATCTCTACATAGCTTTACTCAGTGTTTTTGTATTTAGTTCTGCTTTATTTACTATTTGACATAGTCATTTTGATTCTCATCAGTGGTAGTGGAGCCAGTTTATCAGATCAGAAGCATGAAAAAATGCAATTTATGGAAAAGCATGACAGCTTATAAACATAAAACTGATTTGTGCCTTTTAACCATAAAGATCTGAAACCTAAAAAAAAACAGAGAAACAAATAGAACTAAACCCCGCCTACTCCCTTTTTATTCATTTAGCATGTTTGGCTCCCAGCATCTGCTCTTTGTCAGACTTCTCAGCTGGCTGCAACATACAGGCCTGTAAACAAGAAGCATCATCATCATCTTCATCATCCTCACCACATCATCAAACTCACAGAAAAGCAGCTACAGCCTCTCCTGCAGGTATGCAACTCTCTCTGTGTGTAAAATCTATTCTTGTTTTCATTTGAACTTCAGGATGCAGATGTCTCTGCAATTACTGTTGCATAATTAGGTGGCTGGTATGAAGTTTGGTTAAGCAAAGAGCAATGTGCATTGAGCACAGCAAACACAATTCATACTTAATATTGTACTAACTTAGGTAATGAATGAACTCATTGGTCATGATGTTTTTTCTGCAGTTTATATACAGTATATGCACTACTGAATGAGTAAAATGATTCATTTACTGAACAGGCTTTTACATGAATATTACTTAAAGTGAACCTTTAATCCATTTTACTTGAATGAGAATGATCCTGCTGATAGTGACAGGAACTCTTGCAGACCATTAGGTTTTTCTTTTGTTTCACTCACTTGCTCTCTTGCTGCTTCCTTGTTAGCCAGTGACATTCAGAAACATTCCAAGTCAGCAAGGAAGCAAACCCATAAGTTATTCTCCAGCCTAGGTAAATAGTTCCCTCTCGGTTATAGAGAACAGATGAGGGGTGGGGATCCATAGTCCTATCTTCTTTTAGATACAGGGTGAGTTAGCATTGTCATCCAGGACTAGGAATGTGTTACTGGAAGGATCATCAGGTGGAAATAAAGTAAAAAGTGACTTGAATACGAATCTAATGTAGTTAGTACATGTAAGGATGAGGCTAGCATAGCATACCTAAAAAAAACATTCACAATGACCCCATGAAAATTGTATATTACAGGGGGGCTCCCCTGCATGCTTTAGTAGGTGACTGTCTAATAAACGTCTCAGGCCTCTAGGCTCCAAATTATGACAATGCTGGCTAAAAGTGCATTACAACCCAAACATGGAAAAAATGATGCAGCATATTGCAGGATATTAGACTTCAGATGTGGTGGCTGCATTAGCATTCTTTTACTTGGGCTTTTTTATTTTTCACCTGGTGTTCCTTCCAGTAACACACTTCCTTCCCTAGGGTGCAAACACTTACTTACGGAAAAAAAGGTAAGTTGTTCTGTAACCTACAGACCAATTTGAAATTTCAGTGCAGGCAGAAAGGACAAGTCAATTGATTTTTTCAGAACCAATATGTGCATTTTTAAAGATACAACATAATGAATGTGCATCCTTTGTAAAGATGCAATGCAATTATTTTATTTGCCAAAAACATACACTTTAAACATATTCCCGAGCTATTATTTTTACTATTCCATTTAAATAGCACCCACATGGCTTAAGAGTTATTGTTGGCAGTCTTTTCTCTATTACACATAAAGCCAAACAAGCCAGCAACTACCAAACCAGAAATAGCAATCTTGTAAAATTGGTATACTTGTCTCCTTGTAAGATTGATTGGAATTCCGATGAATATATTCCGATGAATATATTCACTTATAGTTTACTTTAATCAGGAAGCTGTATTCCAGTTATATAATAGAGGTTAGTCATCTAACAGCCATTTCCCTTCGCAGCCAGAGTTGACATCGGTGATGCAATTACTGATTACATAAATGTACTTTATGTACACATGCAAGATCCTTATACATTGCGGAATACAGGCTGGCCCGAGATATTCAGATTGCTGTATTTGATCCCTGTCAGTACAAAATGAATTAACATCTACTGAAACTTTTAACGTAAGGTAAATGCAAAAAATGACTTTACTGTCTAGTTATACAGAATGCCACGGTAATGTTACTATAAATGTATTCACTTACTATATTTCCCTGTCCTATTTCCTCTTGTGAATAAAAATGTAAATTATAGGGGTTAAAAAAAAGGATAGTTGAATAGAGCTTTTGTATCTCCCAGAGGTCATTTTAAGTGGAACTAAAGTTCTGCTTCCCCTGCGGCTGCTGGGACTGAATGATTTTTTTGCATGCCTACATGTGACTTATGTTATTCCAGCCTGGCCAATCAAAACACTGGAAGACCTGACTCCAGGAAGTAGATCAGGTGAAAAAAAAATTACAATCAGGCATGTAAGGTTATTTTATTGTAGAAGGGACATTGTCTGTCTCTTCTGCAATAAAGGACCTGCCTGGTCACAGTTTTTCATTTTTTGGGTTTAGTTTCACTTTAAAAACTTGAACATGTTTAAAAATAAATAAAAGACACAATTTGGCCAAAATATGAAATTTTTGTTGACTTTTTTATTTTGGATAAAATTTTGGGGAATTTTCAACTCTCAGCATTGTTCATCCCTCTTTTACTTGTAGTAGAATAAGCTGGTAGTAAACCAGGCCACAAATTCAAAAATGTAAAGTCTCTTTCTGGATACAAATTATGCAGATTGTTCATATGGGCTGCAGTGCTACATACTGTAAAATGGCCATAGAAATTAGTGGAGCAGTCAGATGTACAATCTAAGTACCTCTAAACTTCTTCTAAGCTTGTTTCTTTTCTGACCAGAAGTGCAATGGTTTAGGGCAAAACAAACTGCAAAATTCATTTGTGATCTGAAGCTATGGTTGCATGATGTCCTTCCCTCGATTGATTTCCTCAGTGTTCCAGGCTGAGTGATCTCCAAAGGCTGAGTGAAGGGAATTATCCTGGCATCCTACATTCACAGTGTATTGATGAAGAGGGTGCTTGCTGCTCTCTGCATCATGGAGGACTGATGAGGTCCCTATATGTAATTTCACTGCCATGAAGACTTAAAGAAAAGGTAAGTATATAAAAAACATACTGCTGGGGGGTCCAGGGGGACAAACTGGGGTGATCTGTTGGGTTAGCAGAAGGAACCAACTTGGGCTTTAAGAGATTGTGCAGACAATGTACCTGTGCATTGCCTTACAAATATTTTAGGGGGTGTAAGCCACAGTGTCCCCCACTTGAACCTACATTTTTTGTACATCTCCTCATTCCAGAGAAATTTGGGTTCAAAGAAGGGAAGGGGACAGGGTAGTGTAGTATGACATTTCTAGTTTTGTGACAGGTAGGTATACATTTGGGGGTCGCACCTCCTTGCTATGTAAGTCACCCCAGGGGTCTATAATTTGTATGTTTCAAGTTGTTACATTCAAATTATTATTTGATGCATCTAATGCATCCCCCACACAACTCACATCAGCCCCAAACTCATTACCTCAGAACCGCAGGGGACTGCTATTGGCTAGCATTTTGCGCATAGCACGGCACGAGTTGTAATTGAAAGCCTGACCATAATATTGCCCATGGCCCCATGTGTCAGTGCAAAAGGTTTTAGGAACACCTGTCGGGTTGCAAATGCCCTCATTGTTGAAAATGCAAAACGTTGAAAAGTTTCATGATTACCAGTGCCATCTAGTGGCCGTGATATTTGTTAGTTTGGGCTGTGTTGGCAAGCAGCAACATTCCTCCATGGTGCTTAGACAAAGGAAGTCTTTATAATCAGAGTTCTGACTAATTTTACTATATTTCCATTTATAATAATATTATATTATCAAATAAAAAGAATACCAAATGTGAGTTCATGACCCTTAGGTTACGTACACACGTTCAATAATTGTCATTGTAAAGGATCATTCACGATCTTTCCCAACGACAAACATCTGCATGATGCTCTATAGATAGGGGAGGGGGAGAACGATGGAGCAGCACTCCGCTGCACTCTTTCCCCTCCACTTCCATTACAATCACTCCTCGTCTGTTGTCCATGGATATGCCAGGATGGTCATTCTGACGATTTACATTCCAGATTCTCTTCTGATATCAGCTCTGAGACGATTATTGGATGGGAACCATTGCACGTGTGTACGTAAGGCTGCATACACACACTTAATATTGTCTTTGGAAACATTATTTAATTATCATTTTCAACAACAAAAGACTGAGAGATGAATGAATGAGCTCTGTACATACAGTGCTGTATTCTGTTCAATGGAGAGGAGGGAGTACGAGCAAGCAGTACTCCGCTGTGCTCTCTTCCCCTGACTACTATTTCGGTCTTTCATCGTCTGATGATTCTGTGAATAGCCAGTGATTGGCTTTGTTCCTGAGATGAGCCTGATCATTTATATCTGGTAAGAATCATCAGACGTGTACATAGCCTGTACAAGTGTCATCACCTAGGCCCAATGCTACATCCTACATTTTTTATGAAGCCACCATTGCATTTATGAGTGCCTTTATCTTAGCACTGAGCTCAGATTAAATAATTTTCTTTTTTTTTTTTTTCAGGATCCGTCATGTCCAGATCAGATGTACCCAACACACCCAAGCCAATAAAATTGATTGCAGCTGCTTGTAATAATATGGGAATTGGTTTGAAAGGTAACTTACCGTGGAATCTTCCGTAAGTATCAATATGTCACATATACAAAGCCAATAACAAACAAAGAAGTGCTAAAATTGCCTGTGATGTGATCAGTTCATGTAGCATGAAGAGTGGGCCTAAAAACACATTTTCTACTAAAGTGAGGCTCCAAACAAAGCTTTAACCTAAAGTCCAGCTCTAGCTAAAAATAAAAAGATAGCAAGGAGTAGTTTTATAATAAAGATTTACCCCCTTCATAGTCACTTAGCATTTGTAGAAACATTTATACTTAAGTATAGCTCACCTTACAGTATATCTCCATTGTACACCAAGCACTCCAACTATGAAATCCGTGGTTTTAGACGCTCTCACTGCCAATCACGGACCACCCTGTATTCTGTGAATAGCCAGTGATTGGCCAAGGAGAGAAAAGAGACATAAAAAAAACTTGAGGCGCATCATAAATCCATGGTGATAGTAAGAGAATCAGCAATGGCTGCAGTCAATACCCATAAAGGTTCATGCCATGAGAGCATTGCAATCATGCAATGAGGGAGGGGTAGCTTTTTGGAAAAATAAAAGTCTGATCTTTTGGTCAATTTCATAATATTAACATTGGCAACAAGTCTAACTTTTAGCCAGAGGTTGGAACTTAAGTCACCTGACTTGGACTCGAGTCTGGCTTAAAGGTAAACTAAACTCAAAACTGCCAAAAAAAAAGAAAAAAATACACTTACCTTCAACCCTGCAGGGCAGTCCGATCCAACCGAGGTGTGTCTTGCATCTGGCCCCGCATCGTCCCAGCATTCGCCCTGGAGCCATCTTCTCCTCTTCCTTCTGGTTCTTCATCCTACGTCACCCGACCCAGGCGCGAGGTGACATAGGATAAAAAAAAAAATTTGCTGATCTCAATGCGCATGCGTGAGATTGACAATTTTGAATGTGAACGAAAATAGAAAATTTTCGCGCAGATAGAAAATTTTGCTGATCTCACGTATGCGCAGTGAGATTGCCATATTTTTTCTTCATCCTTTGTGCTCCCATTCAGTCTCGGTCGCCTAGGCCAGGGGTGTCCAAACTTTTTGCAAAGAGGGCCTGATTTGTTATGGTGAAATTGTGCAGGGGTTGATCGTTCAGCACGTACTCAGGGTTAGTGTTGGCATGGTCTGGGCGGGTCCTGCACAGCACACACCCACCAGGGTGAGGTGAGGGATTCCCTGTGCAGAGTTCAGTGTCAGTGCGGGCTCTGTGCAGAGCACGTTCTTGAAATCAGAGTGGGCGTGGTCCATGCGGGTCCCGCACACGTCCGCTATAATGATGTAGGGGATTCCCTGTGCACACATTGGGACTCCCGTCCTGCCGATTATGCCTGTAGTAGTAGGCGGATATTTGCAATTCAACTATAATGAAATATAAAATAGGTTTTTTGTACGTGTGTATTTTATACTTTGGTAAACAGTGCTGGCGGGCTGCATATTATTGATTTTATGACAAGAGGCTGCAGGCCGGTGGAAATCTGAACATGGGCAGCAATTGGCTTCCAAGACGGACTTTGGACATGCTTGGCATAGGCGATCGAGAATTATGGGGGCGATACTGCACCCTTTTTTAAAAAAAGAGGGTGTTGCTCCTAAAAAGAAAAAAAGACAACAGAATTTTTACTTCTGTTGTCTACCCTTTTATGTAAAGTGAAATTTCTGCGTTTAGTCACCTAATAATCGACTTGCGACTCGACTTGGGGGCTTTGTCCAGCGACTTGCAACTCGACTTGCAGTGAGTCTTCTGTAACACAGCCTTCCTCTCCGCCTTCCATGCATTCTAAGTCCACGGCTTTCTCCTCTGACAGCTGAAGGGGGCAGGGTGGAAGTCGGTGTTACAGAAGCCTCACTGCTTTCCTCCCTTCCCCCTTCAGCTGTCAGAGGAGAAAGCCGAACTTAGTGGACTTATAATGCAAGGAATGCGGGAAGGAAGGCATTATAACTAAGACTAAGTATGACTTGCAAACGACTTGATGATTGAAGTGATTTGACTTGGGACTCGAATTCTTAGTGACTTGGGGCTTGGTCTCAATGACTTGAGACTGGACTTGGACATGAGGGGTGACAACTTAGTCCAACCTCTACTTTTTGCCAAAAGAGAATATCTATTTATTGTATGACAATGTACTTTTGCTTTAAAATGCAATAGACCTCTAACTGAGCATGTGTACTGTTTCAGGAATGAATATCAATACATGTTAAATAAGATAACTTCAGTAGAACAACCAGGTAAGACACACAATAAACAACATAAAAAGAGTAATACATGCTTTCCCTTAAATGTGAATTATGTTGTTGTGATGTTGTGTGTGTGTTATGTGTTATAAGATGTAATAGATGCCAGACCATCAATGAATTATGAGGAAGATGCCAATCTTTCATCATACAGCTCTGATTCATTTAATTCTTATTGTTCTGACTGTGTATTTGTCTACAGGAAAGAAAAATCTACTTGTCTGGGGCCGGAAGTCTTTTGAATCATTTGATGAAAGCTTCTTACCTCTCCCAAACACTGTTATTGCCCTCATGACCAGGAAACTAAAGTGAGTTGGCCAC
Organism: Pyxicephalus adspersus; assembly: GCF_032062135.1. Classification (NCBI taxonomy): domain Eukaryota; kingdom Metazoa; phylum Chordata; class Amphibia; order Anura; family Pyxicephalidae; genus Pyxicephalus; species Pyxicephalus adspersus. The sequence goes on from NC_092859.1 coordinate 35,497,122, forward strand.
TGTGTATAAATATTAAGGATACTAATTGAATACAATAAAAACAGAATCAGGAAAGGATATTCAGAAAAGTTTTGAACCTCAAGAATCATTTTTTTTATAGCTGAACCCAATACAAACAAGTAAATAGACAGATAGAATACATACATTCAAAGCTATGCCTGAAAGAACAACCCTCTCTGACAGAGGACCTGATTTTTCACTGCTGTTGTTAAGTAACACCTACAGGTCTTGTTCCTCCCCCAGCCATTGATTGGACAGTGAAAGGAAAAGCAATAGACTGATGAGTTTGTGTCTCTTTCACTGTTCGTTATCATTGTGTTTCTTGTTAAAACAAGGGCAATGCTGCAAAACTGGACTGTGCCTTACAGTGAACTGGTCAATACCAAGTCAAATCCAGGCACTTACATTGCATTATAAAAAAATGTAATGGCATATCAATAAATACAGAGTCAATTTGTGTCTTTTAGATCTACCTCAATATAGCGTTGAGGTGTATGCATAGGAAAAACTGTTGCTTACATTCTTAAAGGCCTCCCTCATACATTCCCTTGTGGGAATCAATTACTGCCATTGAAACACATGAACCTGGAAGATTCCCACAAGTAAATGTTTGAGGGAATGTCAGATTCCTTGTTTTATAAATAGAGCCCAGGGAGTTATTGCCAAGCCAGTTCCTATAGATAGATTCCCCCCATATTTCTAATGAAAGGATAACAGTACAACTTTTGATTTCCCAATGATAATGGTCACCAGGACAAACAGAAAGGGTAAATCTTTCTAGTGGGGACATAGCGGCAATAAAAAATGAAAATTTTGTGAAAAAATATGGATTCGTAGCCCACCAAAAGTTCAAAACCCCAATGCTTAAAGCATAATTTACTAGTCCATTTCAATACCTTGGTCAGTCTAACCATTTGCTCATGCTAACCTGTGCATATCAGTAACAAATCTTCCTCATTTGCTTGCACTGGTCAGATATTCTGTACAGATCAGTTACTGCGGATCAGCATTGCTTTTTTTCTTGGATAATGTAGAGCTAAAACTTTTTTTATGGAAAAAATAAAAGGGTTAAAACCTTCATTTTTTTTAATTATTGTTTGCTGTCTAAATGTTTAGTATCTTGATATTTTTTTAATTTGTCTTGAATGTGAGAAGCTTAAAGATGGATGTGTAGCATTTGATAGATTAGAAACCGAGGATAGTAATGACACTTTAATACTTTAATCGCAAAGGCAACATGAGTAGATCATGGAGCCCTGCCGTTCAAAATAAACTTTACCGCGCACAGGAGATAAGATTTTATTGTTGGTAGATCAATTTGACTTGGTCATTTTAAAAGTAGCTTGCAAAACAAAAAAGTGTGGGCACCCCCGCTTTATTAATATACATGTGATCATTCCTCTTGTAATAGTGTGCAAAGGTAGAAGATGTGCAATTTGCAAGGTAATTTTCACTTAATGTAGAGAACGTAGAAAAAATTTACTTTGCAAAAAATTCCCAACTGCATGCAAAGAAAAGAACAGAATTTAGGTTTGTATGTGATAAGATAGTCAAAGTCATCACATCTTCCCATCATTTACTAAGTAAGCTGAGTGAAATTTCACTTTACAAAGTCAATATAGCTTAGTAAATCAGCCACAGTGTGTTTAAGTTTGTTAACTTCATTCATTTATTTTTTTGTCTAGTGATGTGCCAAAGCATGCTCATTATATATGCCGGGATGAAAAAGAAGTGGAGGAACTGGTATCAAAGTCTCCTTTGTCTGATGAGATTGAGACATTATGGGTATTAGGAGGTGTAGAATGTTACAAAGTAAGTGCTGTAGATAGGATGATAAACACTAGAGGGCGCTGTATTCTAACAATATGACCAGATCACATAAAATAACTGTATAGTACTTGTGACCAAGCAATTGTAATATTGGGCACAATCTCTTTGGGTTTCACACTATTGCCCTGGGTTAATCCTGCATGTTGACACATTCTATGCCACACTTTGGCAAACTTTACATTAAGTCATTTAAGTGGGCTGGCTAATGTACCAAAAAGGCAGCAAAAAGGGTAATGATTTATTTTTTTGTAACACAACACGCCACAATTCATAGTAATGCATTACCAATATTTTGGAGAGCTGCAATCCATGTCTGTTTGAAAAGTGTGTAGGAATGCTATTAAGAATGAGTGGCACTACAGCCAGTAACACACAAAATGCAAGTTTTCCTGTACTGTGTTTATGTGCATGTTTTATTGCAGCACCACAGTGCTGGCACTGGTACTGGCATTGCAGTAACACGTGATTCACTATGAATTAGTGTAGTCAATCTCCAAATTGACAAAGGTACAATATTTGTGAAGCAGATTTAAATCTTAAAGCAGAAATAAACCTAGCCAACTCACCTGTCCAAGTTCCATTGCATGGCGCTGTCATCATCCTTCCCTTTAGGATGCTGTTCAGGTAGGTAGTGCAGGTGGAGCTGTTTTCCATTAAAGAGACCATTTCCAATCCCACCAGCAAACTACAATTATCAGCAAGTGTTGTACCTCTGGACAATGGGCAATGAGTGTGTTTTTATTCTCCCTGGCCAGGTGTAGATAGAAAAATATATTTGGAGGTGCACTAGACTGATGATGCGTTGCTGTTCAGAACAGGTGACTGCCCCTTGGAGTTGAAACTGGTCACCTAAATAGAAAACAACAGAGAAATGAACTGTTTTAGAACAGAAAGGTAGGCAAATACCTCGCTCTCTCATACATACACACATATATATATATATATATATATATATATATATATATATATATATTTGTATAGAGAAAGCAGTGAGTAGAACAGTAAAAAATTACTGTAAGGAGTGGAGCCATTAGGGGACCTATCAACCTGCTTTAAAATAGCAAATTGACAAGCCTGCTTATTAATGCTTTTTGGCAACTAAACTGCCTGAAACATGCCTTAGATCATCTGTAATGATGTAAGTTTGATGGTTGGTGATTATACTGTTTATTATACAGGGAAATTGAGTTACATATTACAATAAAGATTCTAACTGTGCCTTCTTACTCACCATGTTTTTTTCTTTTCAGAATATGATGAGGCACCCTTGGTGTAACCACATCTACTTCACTGATATTATGGCAGACTTTGAAAGTGACACTTTCTTCCCAGAGTTTGACAAAAATGTCTTTAAACTAAAGGAAAAGTATGTATAATGAAAAACTGACATTAGGTTTGTTAAGGAAGATCTCCAGGTGAATGTAAAAAAACATCAATGAAAGCAGTTCTATGTCCATAGGCACATGATTAAATGCAATCAGTTTACAGTAGTCTCAGCCTTAGTGAAGACAATAAATCTCTGTAAATCACTTGACAGTTAACACTAGAATAGGTGCCTTAGTTAGAAGATTTCCCCTCTACTCTTATTCCAGTGACAACTGTAGAATTCTTGAATTTCTTCAATATCTGTTCCTGATTCACTGTCACTGAACCGGAAAGTAAGAACAAGTCCACCTTTTTTTTAGTTTAATTTCTGTCCCAGTAAAACAGATACCAGGACATATAAATGGATAAATCTTGCCAGTGGTGACACAGAAGCTTATGATACTTTAATAGGTGTTAAATAAGTTTAGTGCATTCCAGTTGCAATAAACAAAAGGTGTTTATAGTTTTACGGTTCACTTGCAATGGAAACCAACCATAGCCTCACTAGAACTGCCTGACGCTTGCAGACACCTTCTTTTATGTGTGTACAGGAAAAAAAAATCTTTTGAAAAAAGCATTACACAGCCCCTGTTTTTCAAGCGGTCAAAGACACAGCTCTTCGATCATCAGGACGCATGAGCTTTGCAGATTGCAGATCTATAATATTGACTCACACAAAGACAATAGGGTCCCATTCTACAGCATGCTGGCAGGTTACAGGATTCTACTCAGGCCGTGGCTGCTTTCTAAAATAAAACAAACTGTAAAACTTTGCACATCTTTTGTTTTGTTGCACCTGAAATGTATTTAGCTCATTTAAACTAAAGGTTATTTTGGCAACAAAGAAAACCACTGTTTTTTTTTTTTTCACTTTTTTTTTTGGCTGCTGAGTGTAGAAAAAAACATATACGTGTCTGTGCCCTGCATATGCAAAGCACAGATTCACAATTGGCACGGTAGAAGTACAAAAAAAAACAGTTGCAAGCTCCCTTTAAAGCTAAAATTTAAATTTGGGTTAATTCTAGTTACCTATGTAAGTGACTGTTAGGTATGGTAGGTATGGAAGTTTTCATAAATCTGTATAATCTTGCCCACTGACTATGATATCCAGGATCATAGCACAGTTTTTTTGGATGATGGGTGGGGATGAACACGGGTTAATGTTAGCTATTTAAAGTGAATAAAGATTTGGGACACTGGCAAACAAAAGGCAGAGCTGCTTCATGTGATCTAACAGTCTGGGTCACTTTACCTGGAATTGGAATACATATTATAGTTGACACTCTTACACCGGTTTCAATACTCCTACCTTGATCCATTCCTAATGCATTTAGTTTGGCCCCCCTTCAATTTTTAGTTCTATAATATTGCATTGGTATAGTATAAATGAAGTCCCTTTCTGATCTACCGCTGAGTCTTCAGAGATGATTATACAACTATCACAGTTTTAGAACAGATGGAAAATCCTGTTTTCTTATGCTTATCAGCAGGACTCAGGGCCTTCCACAGATTCAAATGGTATAATTACAACTCATTCTTCATAAAAACTTGCAGTTAGCCAACATATTATTAAAATTAGTAGGTTATTGTTATTGGAATCATGTGACAAAAGAGATTCTGATGGAAATAACTGGGTTCTACTACATACAAATGTTAAAGTGAAAGAATAATAGATTTTTAGTACGAATAATAGCTCAACTCCTTCTTTAAGGTTAAATATAAATAAAAATTAAGTAACTCAGTATGTGTAAAAATAAAATAAGCTGGTTTCCCTGCAATTCTCACTTTCTCTACAGTTTCCATTGCTGATATATTGTAACAAGTGTTCATGTATTGCCTGTATACTGTAAATTGTTACAATTGCCAATTTGTTGACCACATATAGCTCTACAACTGATCTGTTTCTGTGTGTGTATTGTAATGAATGTTATTTTTTTGCCAATGTATGCCAATGTATGGGGGCTTCTGCCCATTTGTTACCTATGTAAACGAATTAACAGTTTTCTTCCCATTGTATATGACTAGCCCATGTCTTAGTACTGTCATTATTTGTCCATATATTATGAAGCTATCACCGTTTGGAGAACCATATTACATCCCTTGCAGGCCTGACATCAAACCACACTGCAATTATTCCCATGTTTCACAATGATATATTTGATAAAGTATTCGTTGCTTTTAACATTCTTCTCTTTCTTTTTAACCTTTTAGTTATCCCGGAGTTCCATCTGGAATTCAGGAAGAAAAAGGAGTAAGATACGTCTTTCAAGTTTATGAAAGAGATCAACCAAAACAAGACCAATAATCCTGTGTACAATAGGCTAACATAGATTGTGATTTGTTATACTGACAGTGACCAAACTGTACAAAACATCAAAAGTGCCTTCAATAAAAAAGATATGTAACCCCAAAAACAACACTATATTATATTACAATTTGCCAGTCCTTGTGGTGCATGCATAATATTTTCTGCAAGCATAGGAAAATACCCTGCAGAATTTGATTGTTTCTCTGTGCATTAAATTGAACTTTTAAACAACTTTATCAGCTTTCTCAGCTTTATTTTGTGACCTACAACACATCCCTACCAATACAGGTACAGATAACAATTGGAGGAAGTATTTGTAGTCCTAATCGGGAGAGCTGCCTAAGATGACAACACTGTTCTCAATATATACATTAAGTGAGCATTGTCACTCTAGGACAGGAATAGTATCACTGCCAGGTGAATCACCAGGTGAAACTAATTTGAAAACCAGAAGCTAATACAACCACCATAATCAAGGACTGGTTAGCTGAAATATATTACATTTGTGGGTCAGGTAAACTTTAAAGTAGAACAGTAGAATGCAGTACACCTATATATTTGTTGTGGGGCAGTAACTCAATAGCAAAGCAAGGATTAGGATGACAGCCTTGAGACTGCAAAAGCAATATCTATAATATATCTGTCCTGGCAGATCCTGCCTTTCCAGTCAGCCAGTAACAAGTCTTTTTAGAAACATCAGTCAACTTGTTCAGCTAGAGGGTGACACCAAACACTGCCTTCTATAGCCAAAGGGGAACACCGCTAGTTAAAACACCGCATCATAACCTTCCTCTTCCTGCTAATTGGACTATGAATATAAGTAAAGTCCTCTCAGTGTGCTCTCTTTCCTGTAAACCTACATAAGCATCTCCTTATAGCCCCCAGCACTTGATATTTTACTGACACCACTGTGCTGAGTGCAGTTATGCTTGCTCTTCAACTCTTGCCCTGGTGTAAAGAAGAATATGGAAATTTAGGAGGAAACCAATTTTAATGTAGATGTACCAGCAGTATTTTAAAATATAATGGATTATTTTAAAATACATTTTTATATACTCTGTCATGTAAAAAAAAATAAAGTATTTCCTTGGAAAGAAAAAAAGAATGTGAGAATCCTCCTCTTAGTGAGAGATACTTGCCCTCATTCTGACCTGTAGTGCCCAGGGATCCCTCACTGACAGGAGGATTCCCACGGCTGCATTTATGAGTGCAGTCGCGGTAATCCTCCTATAGTGATTTACTGGATTTCCGATTGTTTTGCAATATTTTGCCGACATTTCGGAAATCCAGGAAATCACTATAGGAGACCCATCAAAACCTTGAGAAAATGTTTGCGAGAATGCCGGAGGCATTTACCACTTCCACTTACCATGCTGCTCAATGTGGCTCTGATAAAAGGTACTATCCAAAGTCTGTTCAGAAACCAAAATACTTCTGTTCAACTCCTGGCCCCTTTGGTCCACCCCTTCTGTGGATCCCTTTTTTCACTTATTTGTCTTTTAGTAATACAAAAGATTCTAAACAAACTTTAATCAGGGATATTTCTTTATAATTGGTGTAGGCAGTAGGAGAGAAAAGTATGTACTTTCTTTTTTGCACAAGTGTTCCTTTAAAGCTGTAATTATATTTAGCTGGAATTCTTATAACAACAAAACCATAACAATTATGTATGTTTATCACTATTCATTTCCTAACATTTTGAAAAGAGTACTTGATTGGATGCTATAAGTAACACAAACAGTTATTAACACAAAAGTTTGGATCTATGTATATCATTTTAATGTCATAAGCTGTAAAACTAAATGCAGTATTTTAATAGCAAATAAACATATTTTTAAGAAAATATAGAATTTCAATCTGTGCAAGCCAAAGATGACACTACACACCATTGTTATATATAATTGTTATATATATAAATATATATATATATACATACCGTGTTTCCCCGAAAGTATGACCTACCCCGAAAGTAAGACCTATCACTATTGTCTCAACCTGCCCTAATATAAGACCTACCCCGAAAATAAGACCTAGGAGAAAAAAAAAACATTGTTCTCCATGAATATGGTAAGTGTTTTTTTTCATTAAAAAAAGTATATAAGACCTACCCTGAAAATAAGACCTAGTGTGTTTTTGGGAGGCCAAAAAAATATAAGACAGTGTCTTATTTTCGGGGAAACACGGTATATATATATATTATATAGAATTGTTGTATGAGTGCCTAAACAAAACCATATTTGTTTGAGTGTTCTCCTAATGTCCAGTAAATTTACACATTACTTTTTTCTTGTCTTGATCCTTTTTCTCCCTTGTAGCTCAATTAGGAGGGAACATGGCCAACATACTGTGCTCCTGTATGGGGGACAATCAGAAGGTACAACTACCTAGTGGAAAAGGGATTCCAACAATAGATAAAAACAGAACTTTCTTTATTAATTGAAGACTCATACCAATCTGTCCTTTCAATTTGCCACACTCTCAAACCTGGAGGATCCACTTAACTAGAAAAGTTTTAGCACCAGGACTCTTCAAGGAGGTAAACATCTCCCCCTAAAATTGAAGCCTTCACTACATTTTTAAAAACCTTCATAGCAGACTTACCAGGTATTATTTTAATAGAAACTCCAGATATGAAAAATTACTTTTAAACTTTAATTAGTTATTAGTGATTAAGGATATATAAAAGATAAATATTAACTAGAATATAAAGGATTGCATTACAATTTTGGTAGAATCCGGATACTCCCTCTGTTATATGCCTTTGTGGTTTTCAAAAGGCAGTTTGCGTTTTTGGACACATTTATAAATTGCAGAATTAATTGTGTGGCCTTTGTTGCCCCAGAGTGTTCTCTGCACCTATTGCTACAGAAAGAGTTTAGTGATTAAAGAGTCTTTTGTAAAACTTGGACAGGTCACATGACTGCGTTCTCTTATATTTTTTAATAACCGTCATTAGTTTTTATTGTACTCCCAGGCTTTTTTGTGGCAGAATTCCAAGCCAAGAAAAAAGCACAATGCACATTTCTGTGCTTCATAATTATGCAGAGCTTTTTAAATGCTTTTTAAACAGACTCAGAAACATTAAGCCTGATTTATTAAGGCTATTTGAGGCTGGAGAGGATCTGGTCCAGGATTGAAAAAAAATGCTAACAAATAGCAAATTACTTTTAGAAAATCCATTCCAGGTTTGCTGGATCACCCAGCTTCACTGATAAAAGTGTATCCTCTCCAGCCTTTGAGAGCTTTATTATATTGTCTGTGTCAAACAAGTATATTTTGCTATCACTGTATTTTAGTTGAAGACTGAAATCCAATCAAAAAACAATGCAGAGTTTTCTCGTCGTATGCTAATTAAACAAAAAAAAAAATCACCTTGAACTTCCAGTTTTTCCCCCTAATCATCCTATTTCCATTGCTAATGAAACATCATTCTCAATTGCCCTCACACCCTGTAATAGTTATATTTAGCAGCGATGTCTAATTGAAATAGATTACACCAAATTACATTTACATTTCACGTGAAATCCTCCATCAAATTCCATGTATGGCTCAACGCGTTTCATAAAATTTATTTAGCCTTCATTTAGCTAGCCAGCACTTTTAATTTCTGCAGCCCATGACATGGAAGAATGGCTCAATCTCTTCTTCAGAGTCTTTTACAAAACCCTAATTATCCTATTAATTCTGCTGGAGATCTGAACTGATCCCTGGAGGTATAAAGTGACTAAGCAGGGTCTCTGCCATGGTTATTAGGGTTGCTGGGCCAGTGGTACCGCACTTACTCTGGCTGTTGTTGGTAAAAGTTTCATTCATCTTATTGTTTCAGTTTATTACAGCTCACAGCATACTTTAACACTGCAGACTGAGAAGTTGCTGCTAGATGGATCACATTCCAAAAGCTGTATCTGCAAAATATCTGTTTTCAGGGGTAAAAAGTCTCAACTTAATACTGAGCTTTAGCAAAACACACATATAATTAAGTTTGCTGACCCAGTAAGGCCAGAGTTTCTCATCCTGTCAGCACATGTGCGTGAAGCACATCCGATTAGCTTTCAGTCCTGCCCTTCCCTATTCACAACTGATGTAGTGTAACAAGGTGCAGTCAAGATAAGTTCAGGTAAAGCTTGAATTGCATTTCATTTGTTGGATGGTTCATGTAATATTGAGTAATGTATAGTCTTTATATGCTTTTATTTTTGATAAACATAATAAAGGGACTAGGAGTCCAAACCCTTTTTGGGTTTACTAAATTATTTTTAAACATTTACTGTCATAGAAAAAAAAAGTGAGGGTAAACCCTCCCTATTGGGACCTAAACAGTAGTTAAAACCTAAAACACCTTTACACTTTGTTGAACCTTAACTCAAACCCACTATTAAACTCAAACTATCAAACCTAACCACTAAAATTAACCTTTTGTACACCAACCCTTCGTGACTCGAATGTGACCCTAGCAGATATTGTTACTGGATGTCATTACTTATCACTAATCTATATATTCCGCCAGAATCATATGTTGGTCTTGCTTCCGTTCCTTTCACTGTTTTTAAATATGTCTCTAAATGTATATTTTGTGTTGCGGTCTCTCCCACTCTATAGAAATTGGCCCACAGGAGCCCTTTATTTTGGTGCATTTAGTTGCAAACTAAGCAAACCAGACATCAGGAAGCATTCAGCAGTTTGTTCAGTAAATTAAATGAACGTTTTTCTGTATCATGGGTAGATTAAAAATATATGAAAAGCTACTTACTAAAGTTATTGTACTGAAGACAATGGTTACCGAGACATATAGAGAAAATGAATCTCTTAGCCAGCCACACATACAGCAATAAAAAACTGGGGTTTATATTGATCCACAATTTAAAACTAAAAGAAAAAAATATGGAGTTTCATATACATTAGGTTAGCCAATAAAAGATTAATTTAACGCCAAATATTCTGCACTTAAAAAAAGCTAATACGAGGACTGTACAGAGATATCATTCACCCACTACAGAGCTAGAACGCCACACCCTTTTTTTCTGCAACTGGAATCCATGAATATACAGTTGAACTGAAAATTAAATTGGGTTTTATTGAGAGTAATTTGATAACAAGAATACCCCATAGTGTTAGGACTTCCTTTAGTGTATGGTCACATCTGACTTCCTTTAATACCTAACCAAATGCCCTCCTAAAACATGCTTGGCCATTGCTTAGGTTGGTTACCTCCTGGATGTCTCATTACATAAAAGGTCTGTATTTCAATTGATGTGACCACTGAAAATAAATTAGACCAAGAACATAGTTGGCAATATACTATCTAAGGAATAATAAGGGTTCCCAACAATTGAAGATACGATGCTGAGCCCATCTGTGGTCAATGTCCTGTGCCAGCTTTTATACAAAAGATCCTATGCAGCTGGTACATCAGGAAACAGACACTGCTGCTAATATGCTCTTGATAGAACATTAAAATTCTGATCACTTACTATGATGTTGCAATTCATTATTAATGGTAAATCCGCCTCATTACTGCACGATTATAAATCAAATCTGGGATAATCACTTTTTAATTTCTTTAGTAGCAAAGGTGGAGGTGGTTACATTTGATTTTTCTAGTCATCTTGCCTTATGGTACTTTAGTCTTTTTGAAAGTTTAACAAGCTTGTTGTGAAGAAAATTAAACTAAATCAAGTTAAATAATGCTTTCTATGCATACAAAGTGGACTTGTTGTCTACAATACATCCAAAATCACATCAAAAGCAATGCATTTATTATAACCAGTAATAAAAGAATCAGGTAAAAAATTATTTCCAAATGTGAATATTTCTTACTTACCAAGTGAACACAGCATGAGTAAACTTGAGTAGCCACTTTCTGAGGTGGATGAAAAACGCTGGTAACTAAAGTCACTAAAACCAACCTGGGACTTAATATCATAGCCCCTGACACCAATGTGGAGATTATTTTGGTTACTGATGGTAATGCTGAATTTACTTTTGCAGCTGCTGACACCAATGCTGGGGGATGTTATTGTACCCCTAACAATGATTACTTTACTTCTATATGCTTTTAGTGTACCCCCTAATATTATTTTCTGTAAAACATATCAGAGAGGGAAAGGTGCCACACTACTAGCTAACCAGTTTTTTTAACTCCATTCTTTAGCCAAGTCCAAATTAAAAATGCAAAGTAAAGGAAAATTGACTTTAACCAAAAATAATTTAAAAAGTTTGCAGAGGATTAAAAATAACCCCTGGTGTCCCTACACCTTTAAATATATAAAAGGCCAGGTAGGCCTTAGCAAATGCCTTACTGGTTCCACTGAACCCCCATTCAAGTCTTATTTGTAGAACTCTGGTCCAAAAGTCTTTAAGTCACCCACCTTAGACTATAGTAATGGCATATGACTAAAGGTTGTTGTATGGTATTTAACTCTGAGATCTGTAAAGTGATGCATAAGATGTTGGCGCCATAAAAATACAAGATAATAATACTTTATACACAGTGTTGAATAATATATAACAGCGACATCAGCGGGATTTTTATCTGTATTTTGGAAACAGAATCCTATTACTGAACAATGTATTGCACTGAAGTAGTAGCAGTAAAGTGATAGATATCTTGTCAGAGAGGAAGTCATGAAAAATATTTCTTGTATTATGGAGTATGGCAGTAAAGACTGACTGTTCTATCATACTTAAAATGAAGACAGTCAAATTTCCAGAGCAGGATTTGAAAAAGTAGATTTCTGACATAGAAATGTGAATGAATGTAGCAGAACAGCACAGCAATGAGTCATCTGGTATTTCGGAGATTCTGATGTACCTGAAGTGGTGGGTAATACCCCTGCCTCTACTTCATCATCTGCAGGGATCAAAGTGACGAGCAGTAGGTGGGTAAATGCCCCCTAGCCAACACTTATTATGTATATGACAGGTGGCAATAAAAGATAGCACTCAAGTGTTCTTTATTTGGAGAGATCGGCCCTATTTTGCAATACTTTCCCTCAATTTACCTACGTTAAATTAGTAGTTAAAAAAGACTTGCGAGTGTTTCCAATTATTTTATTTGTAATATTTCCTAATGATCTACATTATGGGGGGAGGCAGGTGTTCTTGCAATATGCATACATACTTTTTGCTGGACCAGATTCATCCTTTTTTCTTCCCCAGTACAGCTACCTTTAGCTATATCCTCCTCACCTATCAACAATTACAATGGACATTGTCCTATGACACAGCCAGAACTATATCCACAGAGACACAATCAGTCCTGACATAACCAGAAACATGGTTGCAGGGACACAATGTTGCTGTCCCTACACCACCTCTCCACAGGGCAGAGAGTTTGTGGGATCAGGCAAAGCTAGAGAAAGAATCAGGTACTGAGAGCTAAGGGAGCTGGATATATAAATATAGGCAGATAGGAAAGCTGGGGTTTTGCCTAAACATGTTCTGTGAGCATCCAGAATATATCAATAGTGACCTGAGAATTTTTTTTGTGGCCTCCATTGGCCACAGCACCCCAAGTCATTGCCATGTGGCCTACTGAGTAATCCATTGATGATTTTGTTCAAATAAAAAGTATTTCGCTTTTCTATTTGAAAAATTTTGAAACAAATCTGTACTAAATGTAAAATATAATAGGTGTCTGTTTCAAACTTTAGAACAATATCACCTTTACCCCCATCTTATAATAAACCCTAAAAAACATTTGTTTGCAATTAGAACAAAAAAGGATGTATTACTATCACCTTACATGCATGAAGTGTAATACTGTCCTACAAATTGGGTCCAGGAGCATTGTTTGAATTGTGAAAGATCTGGAACATCCCTGGGCACTGTATAAGAAAAATGTAACACATCACACAGCAAGCGGATTGTAAATGTGGCCTCACTGTGCGAGAGGGGCTTAAAGAGGTAAACCTAAATAAAATCTGGGCCAGCTTGTTGTATACCTCTAAATTGTGCTATAAATTTGTACTACAAGTGACAGTAACACAAACACATATAAACACCAGCACAATTTATATTTTTTTTAATGCATCTCTCCCACTATAAATGTTCTTGTACACACAGAATATAGACAGAAAGCTTACACTTTATCTGAGCCTACCTTTAAGAACACCGTTGGGACAAAGAACACTTGTATTTGTTTGTATTATAGTATATATAGTACAGGGGTAAGAGGTATGTCACGTACAAGTCAGCATACAGAGTGATGTGGTCAGGGATATGTAATGTAGTCCAAACAATAGAGTGCAAATGTGTGCAAGGTAGGTACCACACAGCACACCATACAAAGTTTGGTAAAAGTATGTAATGTACACTGTTCATTACAAAATTCAGACCTCCACACCTTGTAATCTATGTGCTGTAATGCTGTTCCATACATTACATTCATTTGACCGTTGATCTCATGAGTCCATGCTGTCCCCCCAAAAGTTTCCATTCTGCTTTACGCATATGGTAACCCAGCAGGCATTTTTCGCTATTTCCTCTTTTTGAGGTATACTTAACCATTGAAGTCAATCCACTCTGCTTCAGAGCTCTTGTATTATATCCTTAAACACTATCTGTACTACATTCTTCCAAACTCATCCATCATATTCTTTCCCTGACCAGCCATGATTTGTCATACCGTAGTGGCATTGACAGCTGTGAACGCAAACAATGCCCTTTACGAGGGAAGAAGTACAGGGAAATCTCCGGAGGAAGTCTTTACAAACTTGTGATATTAGGAAACTTGTTATGAAAGGTTTATATCTCTACTGGGGGTTTCTCCAAGAAATGCTCAATGCATCAGTAAGCAGGAAAATCTTGTTGAAAAGAAGAACATATTTTTAATAAAGACAATCAAAAGTGCTGTCAGTTCAGCTTTGTTATGGTGGGGATATAAATCCACCACTTGACTCAATAGTTACATTGCCAGTTCACTTGGATTAGCGTAACAGATCATCTTTTACAAAGTTAAAGAAGAATTCAAGGCAAACAGATGCATTTATAAATGAAATCCTGCTACACAACACAGCCCTTGCTACCTGGGAAGAAAACCTGAATATTTTCTGCTGGGGGTAATTAACACTTAGAGGTCTTGTCCCTCCTCATCTTGTAATAGGACGCTGAATAGAGAAAAACTGATGAGTTCAAAAACATGTTTTCTACTCCCATAAGCAATATCCCAGAAATATATGAGCACCACATCACAACTGACTGGCTTCTTGTGCTGTTTCTTTCCTAATTTGAGCTCTGCTGTACAATGGACTGAAAATGCCTAGTATGCAAATAAATATACTGCTTGCATTTTAAAATTCAACATGAAAAACATTAAATGATGCATTAATAAATACAGAGCTGTACTTTAGGTCTGCCTGGAGTTAAGCTTTAAGATGATTTTATTTTGCTTTGCGTTATTGCTTCCCAATTTGATGTGGGATTCCGTAATTATCCCGCTAGTCTTGCTGTTCTTTAATAACATTGATGTTGCACTTTGAGAACTAAATTCCAAACTTTCCTTGTGATGTTTCAGCGTTTCTCCAAGTTTTTCTCATCAAATTAAACAACCCACGCTACATCAGTGCAGAATTTGTTCAATAATTAATAATGTTTGTCTCTTAATAATCAACAATATGAAAAATTAAAAGACACTTCTTCAAAACAAATATTATATTAGTGTATGCCTTGGGAGAAAAAAAATTCACCCTTTAGAGGAGCAAATCTGCTGTGAGACATGGATGATAGGATACATTTAAAATGAAATGACATGTGATAGAAACTTCACAGCTGATTTATTGTTGTGATTATGTTGCTTTACTTATTGGACATTTCATTTATTGCATAATCCACTTTTTAAAACTCCCTCCCCTATGTTTAAACACAGCATAAAAATCTTTAAATATACCTGTAGGGGTGAAAAGCTAGATATTATACTCCCCTTTCCCTGGTTTCTGTAGTGGATTTCTGTGGGGTAACAGACCCCAGGGAATGCTGAATACCCCAACTCTTGCACTGAAGTCCTAGGTGTTATGGGACGAACAAGAGGAAGGATAGGCATACTATCTAACTTTATCTCCCTATAGGAACTTGTTTGACAAACTTGAATTTTACCAAGGGAAATAGGGGGTATTTAAAAACACAGCATGCACTTTAGCTGCAAGATCTATTTTAAGGTGGTCACTCTTACCCTAATTGTATTTGTGGTGTTGCCTTACTCACGTTCATTACTGTCAGTGGTACAATATTCAAGATGTTCTAGATCAGGCATGGCCAAACTACGGCCCGCGGGTTATATACGGCCCCATAGGGATGTTTCTCAGGCCCTTTGGGTGTACTGCGGCTCTGGCCGGTGCCACCCCGAGCAGAGTCAGGAGAAGCTCAGGGGGGGGTGTTGCACCGGCCAGAGCCGCGGAACACGTCTCCCAGATCTGAGCCTGCAATGGGAGAGTGGGCGGGGTTATGCCATCATGATGTCACGTCCAGTGGCGTCATGATGGCATAACCCCACCCACTCTCCCATTGCCCTGGCCCCTCTGTCAAATTTTTTTTCAGATTGTGGCCCCTTAGTCAAAAAGTTTGCCCACCCCTGTTCCTAGATCCTTGATACCTTTAACATAGAATAGTGATGAAGCTGCAACACTGATCATGTGTTCTATCCCACTTTATCCTAAGGAGGACCTGTACTGTGAAAACCGTTTCCTAAAAAAGCGAGCAGCCTAGTCAGCAAACTTTTCTGTGGTTTCTCTGCAGCTGATCTTTTTCCCATTACTGACTTATTATTTCTGGTTCTACTGTATGGAGGAACTATGTGAAAGCAGTCATCTTGATCAAGATGCTTGATGATGAGTGGTAATTGAATGACTGGTGGGAAGAATATTCAAAAACCGGAAGAGAAGTAGAGGAAGCACAGATCCACAGAATCCACTTTAAAGATTCCACTTCAAAGGGGACCTGTACTGTGAAAGCTGTGCTCAGAAAGCAGGAATAGGACAAAAGACATTTGTCCTTAGACATTAATCATTCCTGTGTTCACCCTGCAGCTAATCTTCCTCCACTACTGACTTTCTCTGCTCTGTCCTGTACTGTGTCTTTGTATACTGCTACTTTTTAGTAGGAATAATAGGGATCTGGTTTATTAAAGACTTCCAAGACTGGAGAAGATAGACTATCATGGGCGAACCTGGCTGACACAGCAAACATTCGAATGGATTTCTTAAAAGTCATTTTCTATTAGCTGGCAAATGTTTTCAATCCTGGCCCAGATCTACTCCATATTTACTGAATCCCCCAGGTTCTCTCATGATAGTTCATCTTCTCCAATCTTAGAGAAGTTTATTAAATCAGGCCCAAAGCATACATGATTAGGCAAATTTACACTTGTAACTGTTCATCCTAAAAATAGAAAATCCTCACTTTTTTAAATTCAGGTTCACTTAATGGGCCTGATTTATTAAGGTTCCCCAAGACTGGAGAGGATACACTTTCATCAGTGAAGCTGGGTCATCCAGCAAACCTGGAATTAATCTGGTCCAGGATTCAAACCATTTGCTAGCAAATATCAAATGACTTTGAAAAAATCCATCCAGGTTTGCTAGATCACCCAGCTTCACTGATGAAAGTGTATCCTCTCCAGCCTTGGAGAGCTTTAAGAAATCTGTCCCAAAGGACTGATTTGTGGAGACAGCTTACAACAGTCTCCTGGCATCAGTACATTTATTTCTCTGTATGCAAACCTTCCATAAAAACGTGAGGTCCATTTTACTGCCCCCAAATACTTATAGCTTAAAAATGTCTGTGAAAAACAAATGTGCCTGGAGCTCAGGATTACTAAAAGGCTGATGTCCTAAAAATAGATCCTATTGTCATTGAGGTGTTACAGTAGTAAGATGCGCATACAGAGTTTGAGCTGTCTAGTATTTTTTTTTGCCAGTCTGCTATTAAACGAAAAGAAATGTTATGCTGAGCAACTTTTGTCATATACAGAGTTTGGTTGCTCACAAGACTAGGTGCATTATTTAAACATATTTTAAGAAATAAAACATTATATTATATATATATATTTCACCTTCACCATATTTAGCTGCTCAGCTGGAGTTGCCCTTTAAGTTCCATTCCATCTTAATGTATCTTGGCTCACTTTTATCTTTTTTTTTTTTAAACTCAAACCTTTTATACATTCAGGACAAGTTGGATGAGGCTCTTCTTATTGTAGGATTCTCTTTGATTATTTTTTCAGGTCACCTTTCCTGTGGGAATTAAAATAAAAAATATTCCTTCTGGAGAGAGACCAGGAGGAACTCGAAATGGTGCCCCAGATACACTAATGATCCTATCTAACAAAGGGCTGTCACTGGGGGTCTATTCATCAAACCCCTTGTGTAATTAGTAGGTACTGCTTTTTACTAATTGGTCTATTTGGCTAAAAGGAGCTGCACATTAGCTTGTAATTTGTGCCATCTTAATAAGGAGGCATTATTGCTTTTAGTGATAAAGTATTTTTCATACAAGGTTACACCTTTCTGTCTTTTAGGACAGGGGCTACATTTGTCCCCTATCATTGGTGGTTTTAACTTGGGCAACTTTTTTATTCACTATTATTCACTATCACTATTACATTTTTTACACTTTTTAGACCAGCTTAATCCTATCTATCTACCGTCTTTTATTCATATTTATATCTGTGACTATTTTAGCAAATATGTATATCTTACCATTACTATTTTATGCTGATTTGGCCATGTAGCTGTGATCTCAAAGCTGTATCTATATTTTTTGGGGGGTGGGGGGAGCAGAGGATCAGTTGATGTTTTACATCCTGAATGTGTTTAGGACAGTGCAGGTGTCCTGATTAACTGGGTGTCCATATTTGCCATATTGGATTCTGGGGTGTACTGGGGGAGAGGATCGCCCATAAGTGCTTATGTCATTTGACCTTCAATCATCTCCTTTGACCACTGGGGAGATTTCCCTTCATTCTCTGTCTTAGATATACAACATAAAATGAAAAGAAATCACTTGCACCCCAGCACTGGTTCTTATACAACCAATATCTGCAGATTTGACAGGAGGCGGAAGTTAATGGTACTGTACCATTCACTGACACCCCCATTCATTCTTAATAGCGCTGTACAGGTAAAAGCTATTTGTAGCATTTCCCACAAGGCAGCAGTTCACTGCCATGAGGAAGCGGTAACTGCACCCCATGCTCATTGCCATTGTAAACTTAGCCTAACTCTCAGGTCTAGTGGCCACCAGAAAAATTGAGAGGTAAATCTTCCTAACAGGGATAAATGAAATGAAAAATGAATGATCGCCAATTATCAAGTGAACTGGTGATCACCAATATTTATCAGTGCTTTTACTTCTACTGTTGCATTTTTGAAGTAGCGATTAGCTTGACTGCACTTTTGAATGCCATAGGCCACAATGATGCTCAATAGGGTTTTATTCAAACACCTTAAATGCCCTATTGCTACTTAATCGTTACTTTTCAAAAGTAGTCTCCCAATCTATTTTAAGATAGTCAGTGATCTTTACTTTTAAAACAACCTAACAAGATTGTCGAAGCTGCAGTGGCATTGATTATACAGGAGTTTGGAAAGAGACGGCTATTTTATGTCCTCTAAAGTTTCTCTGCAAGTTTTTTCTAACCAAAAGCCATTAGTGATGAAGTAGAAAGGAATGCAGCCATATTTCAATCTGTGGTGTGTAGCAATATTGACAAGCAGAGATTAAGTGAGAGAAAATTAAATACACCATCATTTATTCACACAGGATACAAGTGCACAGTAGATGGATGCAGACATCTTACTAAATTTATGATTGTGCCATTATATGTACATTAAGAGGAATTATACGCTTGTAAAAATGGCTGGTGCTAAATGAAATACCTGGGTGAAATCCTGTTTGGGTGGAAGATTGTGAATGGCTATATTTTATAAAAACAAAAAACAAAACCTTAAGGCTGTAGACAAAGAGTATTGATTAAAACCTGCAAAATAATAACTTTCCTCTGCAGGAAAAAACACATATAACAAAACAAGCAAGACATTAAAAAAAAGAGGAAAGACAAACTATAGAACATTTAAGGAAATATAAAGTGATCAGTATTCCAGCCTACAGTTCCACTGCATTGGATCTAAAATTGTGCAGAAAACTATATGGATTAGGAAGCTGGTGAAGGGGCACTGAAGCATTTTTGTCTTGTATTGGCATAGTATAGGTTGTTGGAAAAAAGAGAAACTATTTCATGAAGCTACAAAATTCACTATCCCCTGCAGAATAAACACACCACTGTGTACTTCCTGAATGAAGCCTGTGCTACAAAACTTTCCTCTCCATCCGCCACCTGTATCACCAATCACATTTACATATCCTTGGCAAGTTTGAATAGGATTAAAGACTATATGTACTGCTAGTAATGTTTTTTTTATACTTTAGAAACCACAAAAGTGTATTTTGTTTTCTGTTCATTGGTCCTATATACAGTTAAGAAGTACTCGGACGCCTGAACTAGCCCTGTTGCATGTGTTTGCAATGTCAAGGAAGCGCTATAAGTGCTCTCTAATATGCCACTTACTAAAAGCAGCAAAGGTGTGAATTCCAGCTTTGTGGAAACAACCTTCTCCACTGATGATCAAACACTGGATCCTTAGAGTGAACTATATACGATTCATGGAAGACCTGATGAACCCAAGGGGCCAGTCAACAAGCAGACCCACACACGCTTGGTGTTACTGGAGAGAATTTTCATGTACCCCTGAATACTTGGAGCTACTATGCCAATCTCTCCCAGACCCTGTTGCACCTTCCTATTACAGGAATGCAGGTTACAGGAATTGGAGGTGATCCTGAATAGAGAATAACCCCTTTCCCCTCCCTACCCCTACATCCCATTTTCCTTCTCTGTCCCTCCTTTTCCCTTCTATTCTTCTTTTCTTTCTCTCCCTTCCTTTTCAAGTTTATATGCAAAAAATCCTGGGACCCTTAAAGCTTAATCCTCATCAAACCAGACCACCTTACAATTACTTTACTGCAAATTCCTAATTCATTGATGCCTATGGACATTGTTTACTGTTCAATTATTTGCCATATTTCATGTGCTTTTACACCTTTTCTTTATGGAAAAATGTATTTTTTTAACTGCTAGCTTGTTTGATAAAACAAAATCGGCTTCATCAGGGTTGGATGCAGCCAGTTGTGAGCCCATAAAAGAAAATTGGGCGCTGATTGTATTTCTGCCAGGATGTACTGCATATGTTATTTTTTCCTGACATACACTTTAGAGTGGGACTAATCGTATCCCCATTGCTCCTGCAACGTCTTCTTTGCTGCTGCTTTTTTCAGGTTCAGGTCATCTTTTATGCCTGGGCAGGAACGACATAACCTCCATGTAAGGACAGGGGAGTTCATTCTTTCTGGCATACTAAGCTGTGCATATTATTATTATTATTATTAATATTATTATTAAACTTTATTTATATAGCACCAACATATTATGCAACGCTGTACAATTAATAGGGATTGCAAATGACAGACAGATACAAACAATGACACAGGAGGAAGATTGGACCCTGAGCTTACAGTTTTAATATTTTTTGAAAAGGGAA
This sequence comes from Pyxicephalus adspersus, assembly GCF_032062135.1. Taxonomy (NCBI): domain Eukaryota; kingdom Metazoa; phylum Chordata; class Amphibia; order Anura; family Pyxicephalidae; genus Pyxicephalus; species Pyxicephalus adspersus. Next base: position 35,518,215 of record NC_092859.1, read on the forward strand.
AGTAGTGGGTAAGGTGTCCCTCTACCCAGAAAAAGCATGCATTTACATGTAAATCGGGTACTGGTGGCTTGCTACTTTTGCCTATATGTTGTTTTTATTTGAAATAAAGGTAGACATACAACAGAAGGATATATATCTTCTTGTTTATAAGATAGCTCTTAAGTATTCTTCTGTAACTTGTTCCAGTGTAGACTTACAAAGATAGAACATCGTGTAGCTTAGAGAGAACTGGTTAAATAGAAAGTAAGATGTATTTGAAAATTTGAAAAAAAAATCATATTTCTGTTTTTTCCTTTTAATGGCATCAAACTGAAAAAGAGAATATTAGGAGGTTGATAAATCTATTAATTCCAATTATACCTAAGGCCTGCTCTCTGTGACTTGTCTATGCAGTTGATCATTTTGCTTCCAATATTTTTTGTAAGTATGTTTTTGAAGGTACATGATATGTTACAGCTAAATATTCCTGCATTGGATTTCTCTGTATAATCAAAGATAATTTTTTTAGGTTTGACAATAAACTAAGGGTCTAAACAGCTGATTTTGGTTTTCTCACTGCATTGGTGTTGTGCAAAATAATATGGCAACATGCAACTCCTATACCCTACTAATTATTAGGTTATGTAAAATGTTAGCACACCCAAAAACTTTTGATTACACTGTTATGCCTAATAATATTACAACAAACTTCCTAGTTTGCTTGACCTACATGGGAGACCACAATGGTGTTTAAATACCATTCAGGGATTATGAATACCAACATTCATACATTTTGTTTCTCTTATAGAAAAGCACTTGTATAGGAAACCTAGACAAGAAACATGGGAAGAAAATATAAACCTAATGTAGGCAGCTACTGTTATGGCCAGGATCCAAGCCTAGGGCTAAATTAAGACGTAGCCACTGCCACTGTATAAGTGTAAAAAGGTGTAGTTAATCAGACTGGAATGTTATTTGACTTTGAGAACCATACTACTTGTTCCCTATTGTAGTCTCCCTCGCACAGTTTGTAACATTAGCGGTTGCAGAGAGTCAGGTAACAAGAGGCTACTGTCCATCAGAAGCACTATAATAGTGAAAAATCTATCTCCCAGTCATCACATGAAACAGCTGCAATGTTTACTGGATCTTGGGGTCAATGACTGATTGCATAGGGTTGTTTTAATAAATCGGAGCACATTTTGTTCCCATAATAATAAAGAATACTAGTTATCTCCCTAACTTTTACCATAAAACTCACCCTGATTATGTATTCCTATTATGCAGTAGGTGTATGAGAGTTTGAAGTAATAAGAAATTCTAGCAATTGTCACTTTACAGCTGTGCATAATTCATGACCCTTGCTAGAAATCAATTACACTGTTGAGACTAAAAGGATCCTTATATAAGTGGTGTACTGCCTTCTCCATGGATCCGATGCTGGTAACTGTCACTGTGCTACCATTAATTATTTATGGCTGCACTATTGAGACAAGCCCCGAGCAGCTTGTCCCCTCACTTGCAAAATGTTTTTTCTTTTCTGGCAAATGAAAGTCATCATAAGTGTGAGGCAGTGCGTCAATGAAAGAGACATTAATATCTGGCAAGATATAAAAATATGTGTCAGCTTGCCATCCCCCTCTCTCTATCCATAAGCATTTAATCCTGGACAGAAAGTCAATATCCCCCTCTCTGCCTTTCTTTATACTCCTGAGTTTCCTACAGATAGGTGAATTAGATTCAAACATCATTACAACTCCATAGGAAGTTTTTAGCAGTTAAAAGGGAACCTGATTTTTTGGTTATTAAAGACAAATTAACAGTTTTGGTGGTAGGTGGAAGTTGTAGGTAGAAAATGCACCTAAGGTAGAATTCTTCTTACCTTGGAATTCTAATTTTATTACAACTGTCCTCTGCATTACTTGATATCACATAACGTCCTTCTAGGTGTTTCTTGTGGGGACACACTCCAGATTACTGCAAAAGTGTGTTCTTGTGAGATTTTGGTTATTCTGTATTCCTTAGCAATCCTCTTAGAAGGACGGTGATGTTATCTTTGCCCAGGTGCTGTGAGCATAGGATGGGGTAAGGTACAGTAAGTTTGATTATAATGGTTTTTTAGATGCAGTTTTCAGCTACTAAGAATGGGTGACTTGGGGAGAGGGCGCAGAAGGTGCCTCTGGGTGATGTTTAAGCTTGTTGATTGACAGCTGAAGCAGCCAGTGCTGTTTTACAGGAGAGGGGAGAGAGTGTTCCCCTATATTTGGAGGTTAGTTTTCCTAGAATAAAAATAACGCAAGTTTGCTATAAATGGGAGTCTAAGCAGCAAACATAAACAATACCATGGACTGACACCGAAATGTATGCAAAGGCAAAGCTTTTTTTTTAATTGACTGGGGAACGGTTAGACTCTCCTCCCTCCCCAAATAGAACATATGTGTTCTAATAAAAATAAGATAATTTTGTCTGTAGGCATCCCATAATGAACCCAATGATTGCTCATATGAATGATCAGCTACTGAATTATACATGCATGGACAAAACCTAATGTCTGTAGGCAAGGTTATATTCAGTAAGGCATTATTATTTCTCAGCCATTTCACTTCAGGGAACATAATTTGGTTGCTAAGCTTTTCCAATCATTACATGAACATGCATACTTGTATTGCCTAATCATATATTACTCTTGCATACTGGTCTGTTACATCTCCCTAGGCTTCAGGTTGAACTGAACAATTGCTTTTTTTAAGGAAATGTTAAATCTACATGTAAACATGTATACAGCTTTTAGAAAACATTGTGAAAAGGTTCAGAGCCCAGTGTTTGGAATTTAAATTAGCACTGAAGATCAGATTTCATTTGATTGACTTGACTGGCAAAATGCAGGTCAATGGATCCAAAATAAATAACAAATAGCTGATTTACATTGCACTGTACCATTGGTGTCCGTGGACACCACTGGTACCACCACCTTTTTAAATACAAAGGGATTGACTTAGTAATGTATGTTCAATTGCACATCAGAGCTCGCTGTTATAGGGATTTATCATTCATCCCTGCTGTGCACATTCACTCACAGGCTACATTGGAATTGTTTAACATAGGGTTCTTTGCTACAGGATGTCCTTTTTTGTATAATGTAGGTTTTAAAGTATCTGCTTTCTGTGAAGACATGCACACAAATCCTGGGAATGATTAGTCACAGTCATATACAGTAATATTATATATGAAAACCAATGCATGTTTAATACTGCTGTCACCACTGTCCCACAAAATTTTAAAGATTTGCCCCTTGGTATATGCTGAATGTTGAAAGGATCACTGACAAAAAAAATAATGTCAGCTGAACTAAATGATGTATACAGGGGCAAACTCATTACTTGGGTAGGCTTTTTAGAGAAATAAAGTGTTCTGTACACTAGTTGTTCAAGAGTCCAGAAATTTGCATTAGTCCTCAATCAGGATGACACATGGTGGTATTTCCAAGGTAATTTGCAAAAGTCCCACTTTACCAGGGGTTTAAACGTTGTACAGGACAGTAAAGGTTACAGGAAATTTATAACCCTTTAAATATACAAGTGAAAGAGAAGAAGTAGAAATAAAAAAAGATATTAGGATAGGGAGAAAGAGAAAAGCTACATTCACACGTCCAATGGTTCTTGCTGATAATCGGCCCGGGGTTGATATCGGAGGGGAATCTGGCGTATGTACAGTGCCCATCGTCCGAACGACCGTGCTGGCGGATCCACGGACGATGGACGAACAATCCTAATGCAAGGAAAGGGGGAGAGCGTGCAGCGGGGTGCCGCTCCATCGTTCTCCCCTTCCTCTCTCCATAGAGCAGAATGGTGCTGTATGTACAGGACTCAATCATGCATCATGCAGTCCTTAGTTCCAAGTGTGTGTGTGAGCTAAAATATCACGATGGGGGGAGGGGGGTGGGGGGGTGGAAGCAAGTGAGAAGAAAATGAAGAATATCAAGAGAGGGAGTAAGAGAGAGAGAATTGGATAGAGCGTTTGAATTTACCAGTTATGTACTTTGTATTAATTTTATATAATTTTGTATTGGACTGGATACGCAAGTTTGTATCCAATGAAATACAAAATATAAATTTGAATTTCCAAGGTATTTACTTTTATTTTATTTTTTTTTTATTTTTTGTATTGGATTGGATACGCAAGTTTGTATCCAATC
>NC_092859.1:35522729-35560773 GCF_032062135.1 Pyxicephalus adspersus
CGGAGAGCGACGTGGGACGATCAGCGGGACCTTGGCCGGCGGAACGCGGGATGCTGGCCGGCGGAACACGGACCCGACGCTGGAATACAGACCCGACACTGGATGAGCACAGGTAAGTGGGATTTAAAGGTAAGTCGAAAAAATACGGGCTTATCCCAAATAGCATTTTTTTTAAGACGAAAAATTACGGGGTTAGCGGTTAGGGGGTTAAGCTGATTTTTGTGTATTTTAATTTTATTAAAAGTATTTTTTTTTTACATGATTGTGTGTTTTAAACATTTTTTCTATTCATGATATCTACTAGAACCCTATTCGGACATATTTCTGTAAGTTACAGGTCTACAATTTAAAAAAAAAAATTCATTAAAACCTGTAACACTTTTGGTACAGAAATCTAGACCTCAGTGTAACGCCCAGGTGGTTAAAGCTGCAGGAACTTTCCAGAACATGCAACATACTACACACGTTTCATAACAAAGCCTGCAACCAAACGTAAAAGGCTTTGAATGTCACGTGCTTCTCAACTTCCTATCACTACACAGATATCTGAAAACGCTTCGGCCATCTTTGAAGAGGTATACCGTTAAAAAGTCATCTTTAAGAAAGATATTTAAAATAAATTACATTTTATAAACTGATAAGCAAATTATTCATGCAAAAAAAGATATAAATCTCATCAGGAGTAGCCATAATTCAGTGACAACTAACTGCAGATCGCAATGCATCATGGCATTGCAGTGTGGCTGATTTTCCACAGGTTTGGGCAGCGCTTAGGCGGAAACTACAATTCCCAGCATAACTCGGGGTTTAAAGGGGACTGACCAATCACAGTATAGGTTGTGTAGTGCTAGAGAAGTCCGGTGCAAGGGGACAGCAGTGTCTACTGTGCAGGTAACAGCTTGTTGTGACAGTATAGTGCTTTGTGTGCATAGATCTGTGTGTGCCACAACCATGAGGGAGTATACTGCATGGGTCAGTGTAGAAGTTACATAATTCCTCCATATTACTCACAGGTCAGTCAGTACAGCATTTAGGTCAAACGTGTCTGTGCAGTATTAAGGAGTCCTCCTCATGCAATAAGAACTGCCTCTCAAGGGTAAAGATGAGCAGAATGCTGAATATATAGCTGTTTTACCTGTGAAAAGTTTTGTATTTCTGACCATTCAGTCCCAAGATAAATACAGCTCTGCTACAAAGTGCAGATCTAACTTTTATCCCCCTCACCCACCCAGTCTGTGGTTAGACAGAGAGAGGGGAAGCAGCAGCGTGATGATCATATCTTTGTCACACTGTTCTCTCTCAATGTAAATAAAGGAAAATTAATAAAGCCACCAATGTGCTAATCAAATGACATTTTCATGGATTTTCAACAAATCAATCCATTGCAGCCAGGAATGTTCATGCCAAGGCTAGTGTAGTAGAAAGGTCAGTTTATTTAGCACATATGGGGATTAAAGCAGTCTGCACCAAGATTATTTTATTATTCCAATAGAAGATGTAGGTAATAAATTGCATTGATCTATTCATTCTACTTGCAATTAAACCCTGGGCAAACTTTCCCTATAATTGTGTGTGGTCAGCATAAGGGCCAATGTATATAGGGAAATGCAGCATGCTTTCAGGATGGTGCAGCTTGCATTTGAGCTGTTTTAAATGATCCTGCATTTCCATTGACTTGAATAGGAAGAAAAGATGTTGTTGTACTCTGTTTATATACATACATTTAAAGCATTGTCTCCAATTTATGAATTTTCAGCAAAGATCCTAATGGGAGAGCAGACTGTGCCTTTATACAAACTTCAGCAGGCTTTTCACAAGTTTTGAATAGTCTACTGCAAGCCTGCTTTTGGCTTTCCTGTTGTGATCTGTTTTTAATTTTATGGGCTTAGATCAGCCTTTCTCTGAGTTTTTATCATAAGGGAACCCTTAAAAATTACTTTCAGGTCTTCTGGGAACCTCCGCTACAAATACTTTATCCACAGCTCACATACAGCAGTATATTAGTGTGGTGGTCATTAGGAAAATGCCTCTTATATTGCTAGTCATTGGCAAGAATGTCTCCCTTACAGCCAACAATATCATTGGTGTCAGAGAGACATAAATTGCTCATTGTGATGATCAGTGGTCGCCACTGGTGGTCCACCAAAAAATTTGGACGTTATTTGCCATTTTCATATTTTGTTAATAATAAAACAAAAATAATATTCTAATAAATTCTTATATTCTGAATGACATTTTTTGCCTTTATATTGCACTAAATTCACAAACTGTACTAGAGGCGGAAAAACAAGGGAGGCGCAGTGTGACGTCAGTGTTGTATGAGGCAACCGCTGCTGAGCCGTACGCTTCAATATTGTTTCCACCATTACAACAGTCACCCCGCTCCCTGAATACAGATTCTCATCCGATTGTTTTATTTTATTTGTTTATTTCGCAGATGTTGTTTTAGGTAAGTATGACCTTAACTGTGTATTTTTCTATAACTGTTATTTTAATGGCATCAAATAGTTTGACTTTGATAACTATAATTTCTTGTTTGGTCTTAGATTCAAATGAAATAAACTCATAATGAGTGAGAAAAAGCAAACAAATATTTTGCATTTCTTTAGTAATACCAAAGGTAATATAACTAATGATAATAGAAACAAAAGTAATACTTCACTTAACCGTGATCTGACCAATGAATCAGAGCCTTCACAGTCCTTGTCAGGCACCATTAGCAAGATCAGTATTTTACAAATGTATTTATCTTTTTTAAAAAAAATTCATATTAATGGTCTGCAGGATTTAAAATTATGAATTTAGTGGTCTGTGAGGTCTGAAAGGTTGGTGACCGCTGGTCTAGGGAGCTCTGGTTTAGAAACCATGTCCTAGATGTTAATATTACTATATATATTGATATATATATATACCCTGTGTAAACTCTGTGTCCCCCTCTGTGTGATAGTTTTGGGTCTAATGATTTGAAACCTGGAATACCAAGATGTTTTTCAATGGCTATGCAGAAGTAGAGAACCCCATAATTGTTGATTGGGTGAACAAAATGAGAAAGATTCTTTAAAACAGCTTGAAACTCACTGATTCACTTTGCAGATACTTTGCAATAGTTTACCATATACACAGTTCTTATACAGACTGAGGGCCAATGTTTATACATAATAAGCTATAAAATTGTCCTGTTTCTTGTATGAACCATATCAAACCATTTTCTTGTTCTGATGTAGTATATTGTATTAACTTAAAATTGTGTGGATTTATAACATCTCTGCTTTTATGTTTTGTTCTGTCTTTTTTATGTGCTGCTTTTCTTCTTTCTCTAGGATGAATTCAAGATCATTTCTTTGAACACTTCAAAGCAGTAATGCTGAAAACTATTGTCAGTACTGTTATAAGGTGCCACAATGGGGTGTGGAGAACACCTTTTCAATGCAGACATTTTTATATACCCATCATGGGATTTAGCAGGACATATACTACTTCAAAATCAGGAACAATTGGGGAGGAAAATCAAAATACACTCGAGAACCTTTATAAACTATCTGTCAATATTAAAAAGATTCGCCGGTTGAAAGGTTGGGTTCTTTGTAAGGAGGTGGCTTATGTCGAAGAGACAGCTGAGATTTTGAAGAGTATGGGAGCAAATTCCACAATGGTGGCCAATATCCTAGAATCTTGTCCTGAGGCTTTTCTACAGGAACCTGCAGAGATCAAGGTCCAAAAGTCCATATGGAACTTAGTCTGTCCTAAAGATCAGGAGCTGATTGCAATTATCGAGAAGTTTCCAGATTCTTTCTTTGGTTTTAAGAGTCTTAAAAACCAACAAGACAACATCAGATACTTTCATGATCTGGGACTTGGCAACAAAATCGTTTGCAGGCTGTTAACAAGCGCTCCGCAAATCTTTTGTAATCAGATTGAAGACAATAAGAAAATGATCAATGCTCTGGAAGAAAATTACTGTAGTCTGGGAGGAACAAAAGAAAACTTTAAAACTTGGTTAATGAAATTGTTAAGTCAAGATCCATTTGTGGTGACCAAGTCCTCTTCGACTTTGAAGGAGAATGTGAAATTTCTACAGAGTTTAGGATTTAGAGATGCAGAAGTTTTGAAACTTTTATCCAACCTTAAAGGGTTTATCTTCGACATGACCTGCAGCAACATAAAATTGGGTGTTCTGTTTACAAAAACTACATTTGACTGTAGCGATGAAGAGCTAAGGCAGCTAGTTATGAAATGTCCGGCTCTTCTTTATTATTCCGTTCCGCTGCTGGAAGAGAGATTGAAACATTTACTCCGAGAAGGCGCCACTGTAAGCCAAGTTAAGGAGTGTCCCAACGTTTTAGAGCTCACTCCACAAATTATACAGTTCAGAGCTACAAAAGTCAAACAGTTAGGTCGGCAAATAAAGGATCAAAACTTGGAGGTACTTAATGGGACTAAGAAAGATTTTGAAGCCAATTTTGTCAAGTTGCAGTTGCGAAGAGAAAGACCTTTATTTAACCCTGTTGCCCCATTGAATGTGGACGAATGATGGGGATGTGCCAATTCATGCGAAAGTCAGCAAGGTTGACACACTTTATATTTTACCAAAACCGATATCATTGAAAAAAAGTGGTCCATTCATTAAAAATTCAAGAAAGCCACTGCATTTTTTCACTTCAAATGAACAACATTGTCACTTTACTACAGGGAGTAAAACAAATTACAGATATACTGGCAGCGTCAACAGGTAATAGGAATATGTTATAGGGGGATTCAGAACAACAAATACACTGTGTTATTGCTAGTGGTAAATGCATCATTCAGTTCAAATTTTCACTTTGCCTAGGATTCTATTTTAATTTAGATTTGTTAGCCCCACCCAGGCAAAATTGCTTGATAAAGTAATCCAAAATACCTAAAAATTTAGCCATCTGGCCCTTCAAGTTACATGACCTTCCAGCACTTTCCTTGAAAATTTGTGGATTTTTTTATATCACAAGAATATGCTACTCCTCAGTGAATCCTCAAGTTTCCCTAAGGGCTGGGGAAAGATTGCTAGATGTCACAATTGCTTAGGGTGAAAAGCCAAGAGAGTGAGCGCAAGAGCAGTGAACTACAGTAAGCTCATTTGTGCCCAGACTATCGGCATTATAATAATGATATACAGGTAGTCCCGGAGTTAAGGACATGTGACATATGGAGGACTCCTAGATACGAACGGGCTTTCCTGCCTTTCCCCCGTATGTAACCTGGGGACTACCTGTAATCTGAAAAAGCAACAAACAGTGTAAAGTTGGATTTCAGTAAACACCCGCTGGTTGTTTACATTGTTGTTTTTTTTAATCTTATGAGTCTCATATATATATATATATATATATATATATATATGTGCCTTATTAGTGTGCTCAGCTTTGGAACTTTGGAGCTGTCACAGAATGTAACAAGTTCTGTAGTAAAAATAAAATAATAGATAAACCCAAAAAGCCAGCAGCTTGCAGAATTTTTTGATCAATGGATTAGGGAGAGCTCTGTGACTAGAGGTGAGCATGGGCTCAATGAATCCACTGTCTTCTAATCCAAGAGTTTTTTTGTTCCATTCAGCAAAGTGAAATGTGTTGGCCTTTAGTCCCTCCACACTGTGGCCCTTTTTTTGTAAATAGTGCAGGCTCCGGTATGTGCATGGAAGTCTGCAGTAACTTACATCAGATAGTAATATCTTCTCCCCCCTTTCTATGTATCTGTGTTGTGAACTTTACAAAGCTTTGAGGTTAAAAAGATGAAGAAGGACTTTTTTTCAAGTATGTTTACTGCTTGTTCAGAATATGTAAACACTTTAGTGTTCTTGAACTGGGCAAAGGTTCACTTTAAGTATTCCCTAGCCTTTTGTGGGAATGGTGTCTGCAAACTAAAAAGTTTTTAGTACTTTGAGTATGGTGACTTCAATTACCTACTAAGTGACACCATTAATGAGATTTTCCAGCCCTTGCCATCAAAAATGCAGTTGGTGCCACTCTTTGTCATTGAATTACCCAGTTTTATTTATATACATTTTAGACCACTCGCTAGCCTTTAGCAGGAGGCTAGACAAATTTAAAAGTCTGGTGGTCAAATTTTACTGTTGAGGTACACAGAGAATAAAAAGAAAATAAAAACTTTCAATAGGGACACCTATTCCAGTAAAAACTTTTTCTTAGTCTTCCACTTCAGGAGAATATTAAAGACACATCTCCTTAATGGTACATCCTTCCTCCTCTATCCAAAACAAACCAAAAAGTTCTTGCTATATGTACACTTTAAAATATCAGGTTAGAGTGAAGTTGGATTTTATTGCCATGTGTTCTGTCGATGGATTGTTGAAAAAAAAAACCTTTCCGAAGTCCACATTTATTCTGTTTCATTGACCTTTTATATACATATATATATATATATATATATATATATATATATTATTGTTTGATTGCTTTATCTTTGTCATAGCCCAGACAGATGATGTTCAGGATAAACCACTTTACACAATAATTAGTATATTTAAAAATAGATTATAGTTAGATGAATGTATATGTAAATAAATTGTGTGCATAAAAAAAAAAATATGTGCATAAATTTGCCTGTAAAGGGTGAACTTGTCCTCATCCGCCTTATGGGGACATTAGAACTTATAGGGAAGGTGGAGTGGGTGGGAACCTACCTAAACCTAGACCCCTTTTATTGCAAGGCACATTCATTTATGGCTTGTTTTCACTGCAGGTTAACAAATACATATGCATTGTTATGCACATTGCAATGCTCTGTGTTTGACAGGTTGTTTACTTAAATCAACTGCAGAATGCAGAACATCGCATATAAATATAGGGCATTTGGGGTGCCATTACCAGTAAATGGCAACCCAGCACATTCTACATGCATTACCCTGCATTGTGATAATGCTTACAATCAATACAGTGAATAAGCCCTTAGGTTTTTTCTTTTTTTTACCCTGATAGTGTCACTTTATTCATGACAGCTTTCTGTAGGAAGGTAGATAAGCAGCATAAAAAGCAAATATTTCAGGGTACTTTGGGATTTCAGGTCTGTCGTTCAGCTAATGAACATAGGTGTTTTGAGGAAATCAATCTCAAAGCTTTCATTTGTTCACTATAGCCAAGTCAGACTGTGAGCTGCTCTCCTAAGAGGAGAAGCAAATTGCCTGTAGCTTATTACTGTGAAATGCAGAGTGCACACTTCTGATTAGTGCCTGTGCCGCAGTGAGCTAGAAATGTTGTTTGAAATTGCCTGTCCTTTGACCTCAAAGATTTGCAGGAAAATAGAAAAATATTGCTAAATCCACTATTAATGAAAGTGGATTACCTTGTATTTAATATAATTACAGAATGGAGCATTAATGACCCAACATAGAAAACTGTAGACTTTTATGTGTCTATATTTGACCAGCCAATGAGGATTTTGCAAAAATGGGCTGAAAATGTCTGGAAAAAGTAAAGTATAAAATATGGGGCAGTCAATATTGGTAATAGCCCCCATATTTTCCCATGCTCCTCACCTTTCCAGCACTCTTATCACAATCATGAGCAAAGAGAAATACCTGGAATTTTTGATATAGCTTTAAACACTTACTGGGTACCCAAATACCTGTTTCCAGGTCCCATCACTCTGCACAGACAACGCACAGTTTTTCTTTAGGATACTTTATATTTCAATACTGTCTGATTCATGAACTTGGAACAAGCATACAGATTGGAAAATCAAAGTGAAATCAGAGCTCATGATCAACATATTCATTCCGGATCAGAAAGCCACTGGCTTAGCATGACAGCCAATCTAATAGCATTTTCAGGAAGTTAGCAAGGGCAACCTTTATTTTCCAACAATACAGTTTTCCTTTAAATGTGTCTAAAACTAAAGTCTGATATTGTAATATGCGATAAAGACCCGGGTGACAGCACAGAAGCAATTAAATGCCAGGGACAGACCACTGTTACCATACAGATAAAAGTACCTAAACAAGAACATTCATGGCAGAATCACTGGATATTATTTTAATATACAGTTAGGTCCATTAATATTTGGACAAAGACAACTTTTTTCTAATTTTGGTTCTGTACATTACCACTATTAATTTTAAATGAAACAACTCAGATGCAGTTGAACTGAAGATTTTCAGCTTTAATTCAGTGGGTTGAACAACAAGGTTGCACAAAAACGTGAGGAACTAAAGCCTTTTTTTACACAATCACTTCATTTCAGTAATTGGACAATTGACTCAAAGGCTATTTCATGGGCTGGTGTGGGCAATTCCTTCGTTGGTCATTATCAATTAAGCAGATAACAGGGCCTGGAGTTGAATGGGGGGGGGGGGGCTGCTTGTATTTGGAACATACAGTCAAATGAGCTCTCCATGCAGGTGAAAACCCATCCGAGAAATTGCTACAATATTAGGAGTGGCAAAATCTACAGTTTGGTACATCATGAGAAAGAAACCAAGCACTGGTGAACTCAGCTATGCCAAAAGAGCTGGACAGAAGACAACAGTGGTGGATGTTCGGAGAATAATTTCCATGGTGAAGAGAAACCCCTTCACAACAGCCAACCAAGTGAACAACACTCTCCAGGAGGTAGAAGTATCGATATCCAAGTCTACCATAAAGAGAAGACTGCATGAAAGTAAATACAGAGGGTGCACTGCAAGGTACAAGCCCCTTATAAGCTTCAAGAATAGAAAGGCTAGATTGGACTTTTCTCAAAAACATCTAAAAAAGCCAGCACAGTTCTAGAAAAACATTCTTTGGACAGATGAAACCAAGATCAACCTTTACCAGAATGATGGCAAGAAAAAAGTAGGGAGAAGGCGTGGAACAGCTCATGATCCAAAGCATACCACATCATCTGTAAAACATGGTGGAGGCAGTGTGATGGCTTGGGCGTGCTTGGCTGCCATGGCACTGGGACACTAGTGTTTATCCATGATGTGACACAGGACAGAAGCAGCAGAATGAATTCTGAGGTGTTCAGAGACATACTGTCTGCTCAAATCCAGCTAAATGCAGTCACATTGATTAGGAGGCGTTTCATAATACAGGGGGACAATGACCCAAAACATACAGCCAAAGCAACCCAGGAGTTTAATAAAGCAAAGAAGTGGAATATTCTTGAATGGCCAAGTCAGTCACCGGATCTGAACCCAATTGAGCATGCATTTTGCTTGTTGAAGACTATAAACTTCGGACAGAAAGGCCCACAAACAAACAGCAACTGAAAGCCACTGCAGTAAAGGCCTGGCAGAGCATTAAAAAGGAGGAAACCCAGCATCTGGTGATGTCCATGGGTTCAAGACTACAGGCTGTCATTGCAAGCAAAGGGGTTTCAACCAAGTATTAGAAATGAACATTTTATTTTCAGCTTTTTAATTTGTCCAATTACTTTTGAGCCCTTGAAATGAAGTGATTGTGTAAAAAAAAAGGCTTTAGTTCCTCACATTTTTATGCAATCTTTTTGTTCAACCCACTGAATTAAAGCTGAAAGGCTGAGTTGTTTCATTTAAAACCTATTGTGGTAATGTACAGAACCAAAATTAGAAAAAAAGCTGTCTCTGTCCAAATATTTATGGACCTAACTTTAAATTGCAGATTTTGATTTAAAGCAGTGGACCAACCTTTCCGACCTCATGGACCACTAAATTTACCGATCTTGGACTGCGCATGTGCAGGGAGCTCTGTGTCATTCAAAGGGGAAGAATCTTCCCTCAGAGTGATATCATGACACCAGAACGTGCCCACTCTCCCATCACAGGCTCAGACCCTCCTTTGGAAAATAGTGCAGGGCTGTGGACGCAACAAAAGTTGCTGGGCCTGCGATGGGACAGTGGGCGGGTTGTATCCATACGGGGAACAGAGCCGTGAACCACTAGTTGGCGACCGCTGATTTAAAGTACATGTAGTAGGAGATATTATATATATTTAAACTTTTAGTATACTTAATGTTAAATTTTTTTCTAACACAATTTTGCTACTGTGTACATGGGCCCCTGCATTGCAATATAGGCATTCTGCGGGAATATGTATGAGGCGGCAGCCTGCTGAACCTTCTGGGATTACTGAATTAGTATAGATAAATTACTCATTGACTATTGGTGCCCTTCGTTAATCTTTATGACGTTATCAGGTTACTGGAGCCATCTTATAGTTTAATGAATTATTTTATGATTGGAACTGAAAAATATGATGTATTGCTTTATAAAAGTGGCAGATATCTCAGTTAATTATAATTCTGGATGACGCGTTGCTTGTAAACTGCCTCAGGCATCTGTCTTCACCTGCAGAAAACGGTGATGTTTTCTATATTGTGTTGCTGATCTCTGCAGCTAAGGCCAGCTAATTCTGTTTATCGGCAAGTGATCACCTATTTAGAAAATTGTTATGCACTACACTGTCTGCCTAGAGGCAATTGTTTTTTGACCGATCCATTAAGTGATCTGCACAATGTCACTGTGCGGAGCACTGCTAAATTCTCTAAACTCCAGGCATATGGCTAAATGCACGATACATACACACATACACATATATAAACTATTTTGTTAAAAAGTGTATTTTTCTGTTAATTTCATCCTGGGATTTACACAGTTGAGCCACATAGCACAGGCCTATGGGGAAGTATAAATAGTTTCAATTGGCTTCCTGTAAAAGAAGACCTTCAATACTTGCCTGCCTGTCCTGCTGCTGTGTTCCAGTCTTCACTCTTATGAAGACCATATGCCAAAATCTGCCATTCCTCTGGGATCCCCACTGAGTGAGTTCCGCCAAGTCATTATGGACAAATTAAGTTCTGAGACAGTAAATGTAAATACTCTACAATGGGGACACAAATATATGTTTGTATATTGCTGAAGATCTAGTACACTTGTTAATTTTTTTTGTTCTGTCTCTTTTTCAGTGACCCCGTTCCCCTCATTGCTTCCTCAGGTGTCACAGAAATTAAAAAAATGGAAGGAAATCTCCCAAATTCTATATTTAAGAAATAAAAATGTTTTAGTTGGAGTAGGCATTAATGCTCCTTGTGTATAACTTTGTAGTCATTGTGTAAAGGATACAAACCAAGGTGGCAATTAATTTTAGTTAGTCTGCTCATTAGCTGTTACGCTGTAATAATGACTGAATGCATGCTTTTGTCTGTTTACTACTTTCAAATAATTTATAAACAGAGCCAATTAGCATTACAACAACACCTTCAGTGCTTCTATTCCATAACCTAGATGTACTGTACCTGTTTTATTCCTAACTATATAATGTTCTCATAATATTTAACAAAATATGATAAAGCTGGCCACTAACATCCAGGAATGATCTGATCAACATGCATGACACACTGTTTAGTTATAGGGGAGAAGTGGAGAGGGCTGCTATAAATATATGCCCATGCGGAGTAAACTATAGTCATCCCACAAGGTGTTCTGTTCAAATGAGTTTCCAAAAATGCTAACATGGATTTGTCAGTGGTCTCATAAACTATGGATAAGAAGCCCTGTGAAAGCACCTCTTTGGGCAAAGTGCTCAGTGATTGAGCTTACATACCCAGCACTGCTTTAGATTGATGGAAGAGGGTCACATGATCCACATACCTGGAAGTACCAGGTATTTTTCTTAGTTGCAGGGGGGAAATGTAAAATGAATATAATTGGGTGAATTTTTATAGTACACTTTAAGCAAAACCAAACTAACCTCTCCTTGCTCCTTCACATTGCCAACATCTTTACTCAGTCTTCTGGGTTCTGGTCTTCAGCCATGTTGATCTATTGCATGTGCACGGGAGTTCTCTTGTTCCTGGCAGCCAGCTATGCCAAGAGCATGCGCAGCTCAGTGTCCATTTAACAAAAGAGTACGAACAAGCAAGTAGGTTTGCAGAAGAGACATAGCATATCTCTTCTACAATAAAGAGCTGCCTGCTCACATATGTTTGTTCCTTAAGTTTAGTTCTGTTTTAAAGTATGTGTAATCTCCAAAAATGCCATATAAACTTCCATGTAAAAGTGAGCTTTGTTTAAATAATTACTGATGTTCCCTTTATAAAGGTCATTATAATGGTACTTTTAGTTAAAGGTTGTCCTCACCCTGCCCTTAACTCCCAGATATTCTGCATTGTCACTGACTTTCCCAAGGAATAGTTCAAACGACCCTGTTGGCACACATTGAATGCGTAGAGCATGGTCCAGCATTGGTCGTTTTCAACAAAGTAAAAAAAAAAGTGAAATATTTAAAAAAAAAGGCCACTGTTTATAATGTTTTAGAAAATGTAGTATTATCCAGTTAGGATTCACATGTAAAGTTAATTTGTTGTTTTGTCAAACATGGGCAAAGTTTGGGTTTACTACTATTTTTTTTAATCAAACAGCCTACAATGCAAAGCAGATAAAAAAAAACTTCACAATATTCACAAAGAATAGCAATATGCTTAACATACAGTATATGCTTCATTCAAAGCCAACATCAGTGGGGCACAGTAAAGAAACTTTAAGAAAGCCTCAAGAAGAGCCACTCATATGACCTGTCATTGTCTCATGATTGTCTTGTGTCCAATCATGCTCCATTGAACATGATTAGGATGTATGGGGTGGACCGTGGTGTTGTTTGCACAGCAGTGCATTACAGAGAGCAAATAGTGAAATCCTCTCGTTGTTATCAAGGAGCCCCAAAGTTTTTTCCTTCAAAGTCATTCTGTTATTACCATGACAATATTCCTCATACGGTGCTTTAAATATGATAACCATCTTTACGTTTAATACTTCACCTCCAACATCTATTAGTAGCAGAGTACATGATAAAGCACGTTATTAGTAGAAGGTCCTGCTAACGCACTCATCCTCTCCAGTTATTTGTCTTAATTTTTTCTCATCTCATCTTGAACTGGAGTAATTTAATTACACTGCAGTGTACACATAAAACAAGCCAGGCTCCAGATTTTTTTTGTTTATCACAATGTTTAATGTTACGCGCTCGCAGGAGTAGAAACTGCCGGAGCTTCTTGCCCGACTATAGCAACAAAATATAATTAAATCCATGGGAATGTCATTTCTGTATTCATTCTCCCCACTTTAAAAAATGTTCCATTTAAATCCTCGGTACGACTGTAAAGCAGTTTATAAAAGGCACAGAGTCAGCAGATATCATCGAGACATCTCCTGGAGAACCGGTGACACTTCATTTATTATAATGAGTTTTCTCCAAAATATTGGTAAATGGTCTCCAAAGACGTATATTACAGATCGTAATATTAAAGTATAAATAGTCACTCCTGCTCGGAAATATTGCACTGTGAAAAAATATGTACTATGGCAGTCAGCGTTTCCCGAAAATATATTTTTAACAATATGCACATGATATATGTAATATTAATGGCTGTATATTTGTTACAATGAAATAATGTTAAACTCTATGTCTAGCCAAAATAGTATTTTCCTTTAAACCCAGCTTGCAATGAGTTGCGATACTTAAATTTAATCTGGGTCTGCCATAAAATGTTCTCAGTCATTTGGGTTAGAGCAGAAGATGTCTAGATACTCCGATTGTCATTGATGTCTGGGAAGAATATGTAAATGAAAATATGGATCAAAGGCTGTATTAGTCCAATATCGTGGGTCAAGATCTTACTCATGGAGCGCAATGTTCTTGTCAAGGTAATTTTGATAATAAGGAGAATGCTAATCAATTTGTTTTGGTCAAAGGGAGCCACCTACCCTGATGGTAATTGAAAAAAATGAAAGAAAGCCAGGGTATTTGTTTGTTGTGGCAATGTATTGGGTATAATGTACAGGTATATTCCTTAATCTCAGGAATGAAAATATCACAAAAGTACAGGTAATTTGTATACAACACAAATTATTGAGAGTGATGTAAGCCCCACTGTGTCTGAAGGCACGGGGGTAACTTATGACCTATTAGCTAGACAAAACATCACTGACAATGTAAGAGAAAAAATAGATTGTGTCCCGACACGTTTGGACTTTGAGGCTTCTTCAGGGGACTTTTGTACAAGATGTTAAATTGCAGGCTGCATATGAACATATTAGATAAGTAAATACATGATACAAAAAGATTATATTAATTATAACATATATGATAATATAAAATATTTTGCAAAATATCACGTCAGAGCATGTTTTAGATAAAAAACATTGTAATAATTTGGATAAAATAAGTTAAACAGAGAGGTTCAATCAGATGGTTTAAGGCAGGTGTGCATAATGTCTGAACAAATTGTTCATATCACATGATAATCCTGAATGACAATAATGCCTAAAGTTACATATACAGAATCCGATGGTAATGTAAAGTTTGATATAATAAATTAAGTGCAACTTTTATTGATAAATATTTAAGTGCAACTTAAATTGTTACATCCTGCTAGGGTTCAACCAATATTTATGTAATCTATCCAACATGATTAGGTTTTAGTGTGATTGATAAGAAAAAAGGGTACTTACATGATGTGGTCAATAGGTCAAGGATTGAAATTCAGTGAAGTATGCATTAAAGAGTGAAAATTGTGTCTAAGATTAGGAACAAGTAATGAATTTGAGCGTGCTTGTATGACAATGGTAGTATAAGTTGAGAAAGAAGGAGGGGATTGTAAGTAGTAAACATCATTACAAGTATCTTTTGATTAGGGTTCTTTTGCTCCCATATAAGTTAATTATCATTTAATCAAAATGAAAACAATTTAAAAATTAATTCAAAAAATCAGATTGAAACGGAGATAAAGTATAACACAATCACAGAAAAAGCCATATAGGGTACTTGATTCAATGGTGATAAGAAGTTGCAGAATGCTACGTGCAGCAGGGGCGCTGTATAGGGGAGGCAGCGTGGAAGAGCAGCTTAAGTGTCTGTCCTTTTATGAGGAAGATTCCTAGAGTACTTCCGCCCTCAGGCTGGTAACAGACTTCCCCCTTAGAGGGGAGTGGAGACATGTTTCTCCGCGCTTGTGCCGTGTAGCCGCGCATGGGCAGTGTAGGAATACAGATGTTCCCGCTCTTGGTTGAAATTCGTTTTCCTAGAGCCGTCTCTATGTAAATGATGAAGCGGTTAGGTGTGAGGAGTAGGGGCGGTATGACAACAGCGGGGAAATGTGTAATCAATGAAGGCATATAAAGTAATTTGCTGATGAGAATAGCTATGATGAGAATAAGGATAGTTATAATGTTGGAAGTGGCTGTGTACTATAACAATGAAAGTATTGTTGAAAAAGGCTGCAATAATAAAACTGGTAGGAGTATATGGATGGAGACAATGGGCCTGATTTATTAAAGCTCTCCAAGACTGGAGAAGATACACTTTCACCAGTGGAGCTGGGTGATCCAGAAAACCAGGAATGGATTTCATAACCGTCATTTGCTATTTGTAAGCAAATGTTTCCAATCCTGGACCAGATCCATTCCAGGTTTGCTGAATCACCCAGCTTCACTGATGAAAGTGTATCCTTTCCAGCCTTGGAGAGCTTTAACCACCTAAGCGTTACACTGAGGTCTAGATTTCTGTACCAAAAGTGATCCACTGTTTTTCATGAAATTTTTTTTTAAATTGTAGACCTGTAACTTACAGAAATATATCCGAACAGGGGTTCTAGTAGATAATATGAATATAAAAAATGTTTGAAACACACAATCATGTAAAAAAAAAAAATTACTTTTAATAAAATTAAAGGAAAAACACAAAAATCAGCAATGTAAACAAATCATAAATACTGAAAAAGCAGTAACTCTGTATATTGTAAAGTACTATATTATTCTAAAACACCTCCCTAGTGTGGCAATTTTTAAAACTTTGATTCTGTATTTATTGGAGTTTGTTTTGAATTATTTTGTATTTGATTGGATACGGGAGTTTGTATCCAATCCAATACAAAATAAGAATTTGAATTTCCAAGTTATTTACTTTTATTTTTTTTTTATTTTTTGTATTGGATTGGATACGCAAGTTTGTATCCAATCCAATACAAAATGACAGTTTGAATTTACCAGGTATATACTTTGTAATTATTTGAATTATTTTGTATTGGATTGGATACGCAAGTTTGTATCCAATCAAATACAAAATATAAATTTGAATTTCCAAGTTATTTACTTTTATTTTTTTTTTATTTTTTGTATTGGATTGGATACGCACGTTTGTATCCAATCCAATACAAAATGACAGTTTGAATTTACCAATTATATACTTTGTATTTATTTGAATCATTTTGTATTGGATTCAATACAGGAGTTTGTATTGAATCCAATACAAAATGAATGAATGAGTTTCAGTTTGAATTTCCCACACACGCGCCGACGTCATCACGCACGCAGGGAGGAGCCGTCCGTTTTTTTTTTCTCCGCCGGACGGCTTCTCCCTGCAGAGATCATCCGGCGCTGGAACGAGGAGGACGTGGGACGATCAGCGGGTCCAGGTAAGATGCCGGCCGGCGTATTGCAATACGCCGGCCGGCTTCTTACCGGTCCTGCTGTCACCCGACGAAGGCACCCGACGCTGGAGAGATCGGCGGACGATGATCGATGGAGGACGACGCTGGATGAGCACAGGGGGACCAGGTAAGTAAGGATGTACAAAATCTCGGGCTTAACCATCCTTGCAGTTTTTTTTTGCCCGAGCGAAGGTCGGGCTTAACTGCAAGGAGGTTAATAAATCAGACACTGTGTGTTTGAAACATAGTAGAAAAAAACATGACAATGTTATGACACAGATCATAGCAGAATTAGATCAAATTGTCAAATACATGTAATGAATCATCATAAAAAAGGAATGGTGATATTGTATTATGTATCAGCAGTATACATGATAATAACTTGGGGAGAGACATTACATAAAAAGAGGATCCTAATAGAATTAAATCTGTTCATCAACTATATATAAGGGGTCATTGTAAATTGATGGTTCATTGCAGCAGTGTCAATGAGTCATATCATTATACAGAATAAATCATAACAGTCTTATAACCAATTGTCAAATATTTATAGTAAATCATTGTATAATGAATCAACCATGTCATATGGTTATGACACTGGTCTCCACAGTATTGCAGGTCACCGTGTCATTGGTATAATATACTAGTATAGGAAACATAGTAGAAAAAACATGACAATGTTATGACATGACACAGATCATAGCAGAATTAGATCAAATTATCAAATACGAATAATGAATCATCAAATGTCATTAGTATAAGATAATAGAAAATATGAACAATTGATGTCTAAAAAACATGGAGTGGTACAGTAATGTTATGCATAAATTGGTACAGTAAAGTTATTTATATATTGTGTCATTGTAGTCAAATTGGACTTGAAGATTAGGCAAAAATTTGCAGTACTACTAGTTTGACTGAAGGTAGTAAAACAGAAGGAAATTTGACTGTCAGCAGGGATGGAGTAAAAAAAGGGGGGAAATAAGGAAGGGGAAAATTTATAGCATAGGGAGAAATGGTTTGAAGCTCAGCATGTCATTCAGTCCTGGATATTTTGTAACCTGAAGGGTGACTATCCATTCGCATTCTGAACGCAAAAGTAAGGTGTCGATGTCCCCATCCCGAGGGCTTAGGAAGATATGTTCTAATCTAAAAAATTTCAATCCTTGTGGGTCAAATTTATGTTTTATTGCCATATGATGACTCGATGAGGTGGTGATTTTTCCATTGTTTACAGCATAAATATGCTCATAGATGCGTCTACATAGGGGTCTCTTGGTTTTGCCTATATAGTATGCTCCCCATGCACAGGTGATCATATATATGACTCCTGAGTTTGCGCAATCTGTATAATGTCTGGGGCCATGTGTTTTGCCGTTAGGTAAGAGTACGTTCATAGATTCCAACACCCATTTGCACTGGGGGCACCGACTGCATCTGAATGTGCCTCTGATGTTATTGGTAGTTGATCGCTAGAAGAGGATAAATGGACACGAGTTGATCCTTCAAAGACAGTGCTTTGCGAAATGTTAGTTGTGGTCCATAACCAATACATTTTTTGACTTGGGGATCGGTTTGTAGGATATGCCAATGTTTTTGAAATATACCTTGAATGGACCTGTGTTGTTAGTTAAAGGTAGTTATTATTCTTGTTGTTGGGTGCTGCGTAGTAGTGCGTTTGGTTTTTTCGGCCAAAAGGCCATCTCTAGAAAAAAGGCAGGCTTTCTGATAAGCTTTTCTCAATGCTTTTTTTTTTCTTGTCAAGGTAATTAACTTAAGGATTAGCTTGTGGGAAATCCAACACAAAGTGATCTCCACATCACATGTTTGGGTCCAAAAATCTACATTTTTTAGGGCCCATATCAGACTGTAGTTGTGTTGGGTTGTGTCACAGTTCTGAAGGAAGAACCAC
This sequence comes from Pyxicephalus adspersus, assembly GCF_032062135.1. NCBI lineage: Eukaryota > Metazoa > Chordata > Amphibia > Anura > Pyxicephalidae > Pyxicephalus > Pyxicephalus adspersus. The sequence goes on from NC_092859.1 coordinate 35,541,070, forward strand.
AGAACAACCTCACTCAACTGTATGACAGTGCAGTTGTCAAACCTCCCAGTTGACGCTAAGAAGAATCTGGAAATGGGTAACCATGCGATATTTTGAGAGCTGTTCTGAAAATTGTTACCAAACAACACATTTCAGGGACTACTACACCTTTATTTAATGTTAAAGTTTATTTTGTGTATTTTTGCCTTCACTGGTTCTTCCTTTCTCTCACCATCTACATGCTGGTAACATTTTAAATGAAACCTTTCAATTATGGTGACATACCTTATTATAAACCCAGCAATGTCATTGATGGGTCTCTGTGCTTTTCAATGCAAAGAAGGAAGCAATGGCCAGTGGAGGAGTAAGCAGAGCTACCTGACAACAATCTTGCCTCTGTAATCCCCTCAAGACCCATTAGTCCTGATACAAGCAGAAGACTGCCTTTTGAAAGGAATTTGACAAATGTACAAATGCCCCAATGAGTGGATATCAGTTTGGAGCAATAGCCATTCCTAGACTAGGTAGTCTTCCCTAGTTAATACCCTCATGTAATACCAATAGAAGGGCTGGGCAGGGACAGGAGGACTTGGCAGGGAAGAGTTAGATGATTCTGGATGTCCTCCAGGCAGTAAAAAGTTTAATCTCTCTTACTTGCTGCAGATTCTATTGCACTTTATAAGAATCTCACAGTCTGCAAGTGAGACCAGAATAAGCAATTTTAGCACAGAGATGAGCCTGTACAAATGTGCAAGTTCAGCTTTGACTGGTAAGTAGAACTAATTGAAAATGCTTCCAGAATGTATTAGTCTTATGGAGAGGTACTGCAGCAGTTAAGTCCTGATGAAGGGGAACTTTAGTAACCACCAGAATGCTTTGGCTCTAGTATAGTAAGTCGATCATGCCGACTAAGGGCTGTGCTACACTAACATGTATTTTAGCAGTGATTGTTTCTTTCTAACAATCCTGCAGTTCTATGTAATTTTTAATTTGCAAATTTGTAGCTCCATCACTCAGCAATTGAGTTTGAACTGTGCTTTGTGTTGGTTACCAGATCCGCAATGGCAATTGCTCTTACTTCATTTCTATATGTTTAGCTACAAATTGCTGATGGAGAGGTTTAATCGCAAGCTACAAGTCTCTGTTAATGGCTGGCATTAGTGATTTGTAACAGCGATCAGTCTCTGTTACAAAATTACCAGCGTGACATCAGCCCAAGGACTAAAACATTTCAATTTCTTTATACTACAATTGGTGTGACCCTCACCTTCTGTTTCCAAACATGGGGAAAGGACAAGATAAGTCATTTAAAATCTATAGGGTACCAGCAATTAAAAAAGTGTGGACGAGGCTCTAAACCTTTATCCACAAAACAAGAAAATCCATTGACTGAGATATCAATTTGATGTCTCGTTCTTATTTGTGCTTTTTTCAATTCTATTCAACAAAGCAATTGATTATTTTACATCCAATGCCTGGTAAAAATACAATTTCTTCCTTTATTAACTCCGTAAATCTCTATTTCTTACTACAATACAGCTGTAATCTGAAAGCAAAGAGAGAAATTCAGGAAACAAACAATACATACTCATACATTTTAAAAACCATTTGGGAATTATTTGGGAAAAACGAGCAAAAATGTTTACCCTTTTATAAACAGGCCCCCAGAGTTTTTCCATGAAAAATATTACAGAGATTGGATATTAAGGTCTGTGGAAGAACACAGTCCTGCCACCCTTTGCCGAATTTGTCAGGACTAGGTGCTTTTCATCTACTATGGCACCTTAGAGGAAAAAAAGAAAACTAGCCTACACTTTTGTTTCTTTACTTTCAATAAATGAGTGCTGCCAAGATGATAAATTTAATGCAAAAAAGACTCTTCCTTGCTGTTTTGTAATATTTCCCTTGTGCATTCTGGCACATGCTGAACAATGAGCAAAATGTAATGTAATCCGCTACACCACACCGAACATTTTAATTTAATTACTTAAGGGAACATTGTAACTGTTTAAACCATTTTCTTTTAACAGATCTAGAAAAACAAGGGAGATAGAGAACTGTTTTCTAACTGCTTATTGTTTAAGGACTTCAGCTGATCTCAGCTCCAGGGATCCTGGCATAAGGTCGCCTTCTGTAGTAAAGGGAAATCAAAATCTGCGTAGTATAGATAGCTGCACATTTTCCTTACAGAGCTGCCAGAAGGAGGTGTGGGTCTCCCAAACATAGACAAATGGGATCTAAAATTCCACATCTGTTATATCTGCACGAAAACATTTTAAAAGAGAACTGTCCTAAAAAAATTTTCCTATTATTATACATGGAAGTCTTGATGCTTTATTCTAGTGCTTGGAGAAAGTCCAATCTCTTCTGGGTTGTATGATGACCAGTGTCATTCAACCTACTTTTTTAGAGCCAAAGACCCCCTCCACCCTACTGGGGGTACCAGGCTGGGCTCACAGTACTGCAGAACATTAGGACTGATTTATTAAAGCTCTCCAAGACTGGAGAGAATACACTTTCATCAGTGAAGCTGGGTGATGCAGCAAACCTGGAAATCCGGCACCAAAGGCTCATGAAACTGGTTGATGGTTTACATATTAGTGTGAATGTGCTGGGATCAGTTGATCGCCAGGTGATTTGGGTGGCTGTGCACAATCTTAGTTCCAGAGTTGAGAAGGAAGATGATTTTGTCTCCATCTTGTATTAGAATCATCAATGAGAAATATTAGGAGGCTGACTGCATTGTCAGGGGTGATTGTCCTGTAAATCTCATTAAGTTTCATCTATGTGTCTATTAATCAAAGTGTAAATAAGAAACAATGACAATGACCGAAGTATAAATAACAAACAATGACTAATAAACTGGAATCTGAGAGAAGATAGCCTGGATATCAGGGTCATGCATCGTCATCAATGGCTCTGGATTCCTGAAGGATCACTGTTTACTTAAAACCTTTAATTTAATTACCTAAAGCTGGGTACACACGTGCAATATTTGTCGTTGGAAAAGTTCTTTCATGATCCTTTCCAAGGAGTAAGGACTGCACGACGCATGAACGAGTGCTGTACATACAGCACCGTTCTGCTCTATAGAGAGGTAAGGGGGAGAACGATGGAGCGGCACCCTGCTGCACACTCTCCCGCTTCACTTCCATTACGATCATTCGTCGTCCATCATACGGGGATCCGCCAGGACGGTGCTTCGGACGATGGATGACAGGCGGTGTACACATGCCAGATTGTCATCTGATATCGGCCCTGAGCTGATTATCGGACGAGAAGCATTGCAAGTGTGTATGTAGCTTACTGTACCACCTACTTTACTTTGTATAAATAACACAATCTTTTCTGAATAAATCTGAACCACAACTCTTTATGAACTGGTGTCTGTTTTCTTACGATCGTAAAGTTATCCTAACAGCTGACGTTTCTTTAAAAAATAGATACATCCTTCCTTGACAGGAGTAAATCATGAGTGATCTGAAAACAAAAAAACAAGATTCAAATCTATCTCTGTGGTTCATAAATATTACACTAGTAATCCATCAGCTAATGTGTAGAACCTCAGCCTATTTAGTGTCCTGAGGGTGTCTCTTTAAAATAGTACAGGTCAGAATACCAAAAGATTATTAAGAATAAAAGCTTTTTTTTTCACCAATAGATTGCACATTGCAAACACAGTTTAACTTGTCGAGCTCTTTTCAGGAGGATCTCTATATACAAACCAACAGTAGTATTTTTTGCAAATCCCCCCGCCTCCCCATTGAGCTTTTTTTTTAACTAGAAAAAGGCATCCAGAAGAACCTAGAAACTGAATGACTATGGGATGCAGATTAATGGTGCTTCCAGCACAAGTAATAGGTAAATGTTGCTGAAGTTGAGTGTTTTGTGTGACGTCTTAACCTCAGATCTCTTCTGGAATAGAAAAGCTGAACAGGGAAAAGTGAGGCATAGAGAGAGCAAGATATTTAACAAGTCCCTTAGAGAGAATACCCAGGAAAGACAGATATACTTTACTGCAAGGCTTAGAGACCAGGGACACCTGGGAAAGGCACCGTACTGGAGAATAGGTGCAAAGAACTGTGACATAAATTATGTAGGACATTTTGATGCACACTGCATATAATACGACTGTATTCATTTGACAGAACACATATAGCTGAACTCCAGACAGATATATACCTTTATTTAATGATATATATATTTAAAGTTTAGTTGGATGCAGAAACCTTTATTTAAGGAGAGAGAAGCAGAGAACATTCATTATTACAAGAAACTTCTGCACAGAGGAAAACTGTTTCTGTTGAATTTCAGTGCAGAAAAGTCATGCCACTATCCTGCCTGAGTTATCTTCCAAATCTCTGGACTGAATAGGCAAAAATAGAAATTCTTAAGCATGTAAAAGAAAACCCGGACATTTATTATTATTTCCACTATATAGTTAGCACCTTGCCTGGATAAAGTGTGCAAACTGCAGTAACTCAAGTAACTTTTTTCTTTCTTTTTGTCATAAACTGATCAAATATTGAATCTGGTTACTATGGTTTTCTGTCTTTAACGTGTGTATCTAAAATAGGAACATATTGTGATTACTTTTTTGAAGATCCAAAACCACTAAAGCTCTGTTGTTTAGGCACATACAGGTCTTAGACTTGGGGTTAGTATACTGATAAAAACTTCTTACTGGTTTTCATGGTCATGATCCTTATATCGGTATTGGAGACTGCATTTATATTTATCACAGGACAAGTTTACTTAGGGTTTATATCAAGGTAAGTATGTGAAATGGAGGTATGTGTGTTTTGAAATGAAATTACATAACATATGGACTTGTTTCATTTTTCAATCTTACAATGTAACATGGTGGCCAGTGTCAAGACTGAGGACAAACAGTGAGTACAGGATGTCGTGGTTCCTCCAAAGATAGGGTGTAAGCAGTGAGCTCTGCACCTCCAGTGTCTTGATGTAGATTGATGCAGACATCACCTATGAGCTTCATTCTCTACTTCAGTGAGTACTATCCACCTTTATATAGTGGAAGAGGACCTAAATGTCACAATAACTGCATTACCATATCTAAAAATGGTAAGTATGCCAGGGAGGCTACTGTACAAGAGAGGAGCGTGGAGCTGAGCTTAACTGATGCAATGGTACCCAGTCTTTTCGGCCCTTGCAAAATATAGCTAATATTAAAGAAGTGGGGGGGGTGGGGTGTTGTTTAGGTTAGTTAATATTATTCAGTCATTTTTGGTTTTGCCCCTTTTTTGGGGAAATTAGTATTCATGTACATTATTTGTTTTAATTAATTCTTTATTTTTTTCTTTGCATTAAAGAAAATTCAGGAGGAGTAATTGAAGGCTCACTGAACCTTTTATAGCATATCTAAAAAAATAATATATTGCAGTATTGGAGTATTTACTTGTAGTGGCTGTTTTGTTTTCTTTTTTTTAGGATTTTTTTCCTTATATTTGTAAATATAAAAAAATGTTTTAGCCCTTAAAAAGAATACAAATTCAGTTACCACACCACAAGCACTGGTAAGCTGCATTATATTACATTGCTTTGTTCCACCAAAATTTTAGAGAACTGAAATCTCCAAATGTGACATGGTCTTCATGGAGTGTGTATGAATGTGCTATGTAGATTACTTTTAGTTCCTTCTGTAGGAATGGGTTGTCTGATGTTCTACACAAAACTTTCAACAGCATCACAACTTTTGCAATGCAGATGGAAAGCATTTCCATTCAAGCCTTGAGAGCAATTCTTCATCTGATTGACCTCAGATGATCCATGTAGTCTCGAAATCGTCAACACAACTGCACTGACTTTAAATGCATGCAAATATAGATATTTAAACTATATCATTTATTTCTGATTTATTTAGACATCTACTGTATGTGGTTCCATTGCAGTTTAGGGTACAATGATAAACTCAATAGTCTATTCTGCAATAGCTGACTGATTCCAGCTCTCAGTGTAACAGTTCTGTTCATAGGTTTTTTTACTTTATTTTTCCTTGACTGACATGTAAATATTGGCTTGAGTTACTTTCTTACATCATTGTGTTTCTGGCATTTCTCATATGGTTGCTAGTTAAAGCTATCAACTTTATATTTTTTTGTTTTCTTTTTTTTTTCAATAACCTCTACTTCACTTTGTCGGCTGTCCTCGTCCTGTCATTCTGAACAAACATCATTTAAAAGCATGTATTTCTTTAGAAAATGATATTCTTAACCTCACCTTGTTGTTCTCACCCATCACTGCTAAATTAATTTCCGCCTTCTGAACATCTCGGCATGGACTGCAAATGGTGTTGAGAGAATCCATCACCTAGAGTTTTCCTGTCGGTGACTTTGCAACTTTTCCATGACTTTGACTTCCAAATTTTAAAATGGAAAAGACTTTTTGAGAAAGGACCTATTTTTTATTTTGTTTCTGTTGTCATGTAGATGAAGCTTACTTTCAAGGACACCTCCAGATTTTAGATGTGGCTTGAAACGAAGGTAAAACTGAATTCCTATCAACTGCTAAATACAAAAATACATATATGGGAGCTGTGACAAATCCCTGGAAGTTTTTGTATAGGTGTATAGATGTTGAATTTGGGATACTATTTTCTGGTGCATATCACACAGTCTATGGTGGCTAGTGGACCTAAACTAACTACACAAAAGGTCACCAGGAGATAGACATTTCTGGCAGGGGCATGCAAAGTCTGCTTTGCAAAAAATACCTTTCCCTGGCATCTGGTGGCATTTTTCCTGCACTGTGTGGTGCATACAAAAGAGGTACATTATCAGTGGCTCACCAATGGCCAAAGAGGACTGGGGTGCAGATGATGATGAAGATGGTGATAAGTTCCTAGACCTGTCATCACTGGATGACGCCTACACCTAATGCACCATAATTATTATAGTACAAACTTTCCTTAATGGCAAAGCTCACCAACAGCAACAAAGATTTAGTTCTGCTTTTAACTAAGGTAAGATATAATAACAAAAAATCTGAAATGGAGCTTTAAAATATGTATTTAGTTGTGCATGTGAATACAAAATACACAATTTAATGTATTTAACCACCTTCCAAACTTAATAACCTTTACCTAAAATAATTCCAGTTGAGTTCATATGGCTGTATTAATATGGTGGGGATAAAACCTGAACTTTAGGACAATAGCAGAACATACAGATAAAATAAAGAAAAGTTACTTACAATATCTGCCACTTACAAGTTTCCTTCCCAGCCTGTGACAAGGCAGTGAATGGAGGCAATAATAATAAAAGAGTAATATAATAAAGCATTAGGGAAAAGAAAGTTGCTACCGTATTTAGGCAGATGCATCAATCGCTAGCTAAAAAAAGGGCACAAAGAAATATACAGAAACTATAGAATAATGACAACTGACACTCTGATTTTATCAAGGTTAAAAATGTATATAAAGCTTGAATTATGATTACAAAAATCTGTCATGTCTTAAGGAAGAACTTCTAAAATACCTAGTTATCTGTTTCTGCTGGGAACATTGCCAAATACATTTCCTTATAATAAGCAGAAGATTTTTTTATCTTCAACAGTAGACGTGGTGCAGAAGTAGTTCAGTTCATTAGTTTTCAGTTCCAGTAGGATGGTGCTGGATTTTTTCAGATCAGCGCTCTCAGCACCAAGAGTGTTACCTTACCTGTAACCCTAATATTAACCCTACCTGTAACCCTAACACTTATATCCCAGTAACACTATCACCTATATTCCATATAACTCAATCATAAAAAATCCTCCTGTAACCCTAACACTTATATCCCAGTAACACTATCACCCATATTCCATATAACTCAATCATAAAAAAAATCTCCCTGTAACCCTAACACTAACCCTATAACCCAATCTTTAGCTCACATTCTAACTCTTAGGGTTCTATTTATAAAAACAGGGAATCAGATATTCCCTCAAACATTCCCGCTTGGAAATCTTCCATGTCCATGTATTTCAATGTCTGTAATTGATTCCCACCGGGGAATGTTTGAGAAAACGTTAGATTCCTGCTTTTATAAATAGAGCCCTTAGTGTAACAGTTTGATGACCCCAAGCATTGAAGCCAGAGGGGTTAGTAAGCCAGGCAGCTGGTATTTTTATAAGGAGAATAAAAGCATTGGTGAGTTTGTTTTATTACCAGTGTTAAAAGATAGCAGTAATTTTAGTAAACAGAATTATTGTATCACTTTTTCAGCTAAAAATTAAAATTGATTTTAAGCAAAAACAATGTTAATTTTAGTTCAAGTTAACTCGGTAATATTTATTTCGCTCAAGATTTATTAAGCGGAGTCTACTGCCTGCAGCCCTGTTTGCTCATTACTGATAATTTCCTGATCATTGATTCTTCAGCAATGACCTCAGTGACATCTTAAGGTATCTGCTTGAATAAATTCTATTTTTTTTTTTTAATGAGGAGGCACGTTTAAAGTATATCAAAACCCAAGTAGCAAAAACGATATATTATACCCTGAGTAGTAATACATCTTCTACTTACTTTTTTTATATTCAAGCTTGTATTTAATTGAAAAAAGAATGTTCCTAAAATTGTGCCTCTACCATTTTCTGTTCCATAAGTGGTCCTATGAGGCCTTTGTACTGTTTTGCACTAAGATGTAATCCTTTGAATAAAGGATTTAGACTTTTAATAAAGATCCATGGTGTGCGGAGAGCATGTTCTCCCATTATTGCCTGTGTCTAGCCTTAACCCTTAGCCTGAGTCTGTGTCCAGATTTCTACCCTTTAGTGACATCTGGTCATGTGATATAACTTGTGGAATGAACTTTAGTCCTTGGTCTTAAAATCACTATAGCTAAGTATGTGTGTAATCATTATGTGACCATTTCCATTCTATATCCCCACAAAGTACAAAGACTTGGTGCTGGAGTTTAGAGGACCCACCGATCCCTACATCCTGTAGTGAGGAACATTAAATTCACAAATCCATGAAATTTATCCACACCTTTACTTGACCAAATAATGAAGGTTTATGTAAAGCCAGACTCGTAAATGGTTAGAACCGCTCTCCATTTGTCCTTATGACCATTGTTTCTTTTATAAATATAATATCCAGTATTTATATAGCACTGACATATTACGCAGCGATTTACAAAGCTCATAGTCATGTCACTAGCAATCCAATGCTCTCAATGTAATGTCCCAACCATAGTAATATGTCTTTTCATATAGTCTTTGGTCAATTTTGGGGGAAAAGCCTAACTTTTTTTTGGAAAAGAAACCCACGCAAACATGAGGAGAACCTGCAAACTCCATGCAGATAGTGTCCTGGCCTAGATTTGAACCTGAGACCTAGTGCTGCAAAGGCCAGAGTGCTAACTTCTAAATCATATAGAAAAAGGTGAGGATTCAAAAATGATCCAAAATGAATAGGAGGTATATGACAGGACATGAAAAGAACCCTTCACAATGATACAACATTTTGGCTTTATATAGTTTTACTTCCAAATTTTTAACTGCCCTTGTAAATCACTGTCCAAATTTCTAGGTGAATTAGGCAGACTTAGGCACATGCAGTAAAAGAGAGATCTGTATATGTCCAAAATAGGGTTACTAGTTTTGGGAATGAACTTTACTCCAAAAGCTTTGGGTATTATACATTCAGTGATCCCATCCTCTTTTCATGTTTCTATTGCTGTTTTTTAGTTTTTTATGGGTCAGTCTCTTTTAGTTAGATGAATTATTGGATATAGGGAACCATTTTGTACTCTGCTGTTTGTATTTTGCTTTCCTAGAAAAATATAATGTTTGAATGCTATTCTGGATGACGTACACTGTACATTCATACCCATTTTTGAACTGTAAAGACTAACATGCAAGAAGAGAAATGAGAGATAATTGAATAGTTTTAAAGTTCTAAAGTTCTAAACCAATAAAAGTTTTGTCTGACCTCATGTAGGAGTTAAAATGACCAAGATATTTTCTTAAAAACTCAAAAAAGGTTCTCTGCAGTAGACCAGCAGGTATAATTACCTATCCAGTGACCTGTGACCTTCCCCCTGTACTAGTGCCACAACCTCTATTAGACTTAATATTTGCCAGTTATGGAAGTGTCAAAGGCCTGTGTTTCCCACCGAATGCTGTGGTTCTATCATTGGACTCCTACGTCAGTGCTGAGTCCGGCAGTGATGTAGTAGTTGGGGGAAGGAACCCCAACATTTAGTGGAAGACTCTGAAATGTCTGATTGAAGGTGTAACTGGAATAAAGAAAGAAGACATGGGCCACCAGAAATATAACAAAAAAATAATACTACATAAACTAACCCCTGACTAGTTTTCTTCAACACTTTCAAAGTGGTTTGCAAAAAATGTAACTCATAAATTAAAGTCGACCTTTTGCTATTTCACAGAGCATGAATATGCAATCTTATATTCGTGATGATCATTTAACTATTCCACACAACTGCGGGATCTATAATTCAACTACGTTATTAAGTCCATTAAAAATAAAACACATTAAGATGAAACAATTCATCTTGTGTAATTGCAGCTCCATCGTCGTCACTTTGCTAATTAGTGGGTATCAAGCGGTGAAAGCAAATAAACCCTGAACTCCTAAAATGTGTAATTGACTTGCTGGACATGTTGTTGAAATGATTTCTGAGAAATTCTTGCTAATAGTTCTCTGTACCTTGCAATTCCTCCGACATCTAACTTGGAAGCTGAAAAAAGCTATACCTGAACTGGCTATGCATTAAAGACAGAGTCCCTGAATACAATATTATAATCTGGAAAATTGGCAAGATTAAGTGCAAAAGATAGAGAAAAATATACCACACAATTATAACATATATAATAACACAAAAATATCACACACATCAAAGGACAAAAGCTGCCCTAATTTTTTTAAGCAGCACTTGTTTGCCTATGTGGCTAGCAGGCAGATCTACTGTGTTCTCATTATATTACGGGTATATTGTTACCCCTAGGGTAAGCTGGGGTTCGGTAAGCCCATTCTGCTAGGGGTATAGCAGTTGTTTCATCTGCCAGCCCAACCAGGTTAACAAGAGCTCACTGGGTGACTGTTAGGAGAGCATCTGCCTGACGACTCTGTGCTGTGTGCAATCGCAATATAAAACAGTGTTTGTTCTGTCTGGAGATGTAATTTGCAGCAGACAGGAGAACTAAGATACTAGCAGCCCCTGCTTCCCTTTAGCTGTGCAGCCTGATGGATTTATGGCATCCCCAGCATCCATGGTTAGGCTGTGCACAGCTGAAGGGGATTCTAGGGGGCTGATCAGCTTGTGATTCAGTCCTGCACTGCTATTGGCTGCTGGGACTTTAAAGCCTCTCTGCTCCCAGTCATCAGTGCCTGTTGTAGCGTTTAGCTGGGCTTAGTTGTGCTGGAGAATCAGCAGGGGATTAGCCTTTCTCAGCCTTGGGGGGTACATCAAGCCCCCATTCTGCTATTGGGACAGGCTATTTGAAAATTTGTGAGGATTGATTGCTACTAGGATTTATTTCTGTATAGTTTATCTATTTCAGCTCATTTTACATAGTGGACGAAGACCTTGTGAGGAGAGGAGAGAGGAGAGGCCTTATTATCTCATATGCAAGTGATAAGGATGGGAAAGTTCGCCAGTCCTTCAGAATTCCGGTAACAAAGAATGAAAGAAGAGCGTTCTCCTTGCAAAAACCTGTGGACCAATACCTAGTGGAAAAACTCAAAGTAAACAAAAAGGATATCCACTGCCTGCAGAAACAAAGGTCAGGTCATTTTATTCTGTCACTTATTGGAATGGGTGTTTGTAATAATCTGCACGATTATCTGAAAAAAACAGCTAGGAAAATGAGGACTTTGATGGCTGGGAATTTGTACTTCTGTACTCACAGGAAAAAGTGTTATTAACAACCCACTTTTATAATCTGTTTGTAAAAGAAGCTGTAAAAGAACCTTCCTCCATAATTACTGTTCCTCTGTATCTGAGCCCAAGAAAGTTTACAATGTCTGTGATATATGGAATGGCAAAATTCAGTATAGAGTCAAGTTCATGTCTGACCCCGGGGGGATTGGAGGCCTGAAACACCCTCCTTCCTCCTTTGCCTTGGGGTGGGATCGAGGTTCCCTGTTTTATCCTGGGATGCCAGTTTTTTGTAGAAAGTGTGGGTGGTATTCACATACAGAAAGATTATGCACCTCAGAATTTTCTCTCTGCAAAAGATGCAACAAAACTGGTCATGTAACTAAAAACTGTCCTATGAAACCGGTGTGTAACCTGTGCGGAAGTTCTGCTCATCTGTTTAAGGGGTCATGGGCCGATGTCGCCTCCACTGCACTAGCGGTCAAAGATCTGCGGTCAGGGGGTGTGGGTACAGTCGCTGCTCATATGGCGGAGGTAGCTGCACACCTTCAGGGTGACCCAATGTCTGAAGCCCCTGCAGCACCATCTCAGTGGAAGCTGGTAGATGAGGTGGAAGTAATGGAAGCCTCACCAAGCAGTCCTGAAGTTGTTCCAGATGGGTGAGCCAGACCAGTGGTGGAGTCTGCAGGGACTGACCCCCCTGATACCTGGACAAAGAAGGACCAGGCTTAAGTCTCGGTCCAGTTTGGACGAGGAAGTTGTAGTTGGCGTATCTGCACAGGTTGGATGACCAGGAACCTTATTCAGGTCTCATTGAGGAGTTGTCCTTACTGAATCAACAGGTTCCACCATCTGTGGCAATTCCATTTTTGACCAGCTCAGATGAGGAACCGTTCAGTCCAGCACCCAGTGTCTGTATAGAGTCCTACGACTCTGAAAATGTTTAAAATTTGTTCCCTGAATGTTAGGGGTCTGGAAAGCTCAGTATGGAGGGCAGCAATATTTAGCTATTTAAGTTGCATTAACTGTGAATTTTTTGTTTTCAGGAGTGCAAAATAGACCACCACCCAAATTATGAACACCTCAGACCATCCTGGACTCACAGCCCTTCAGTATGGTCAGGGGACAATGGAAATTCAGCTACAGCTATTGATATCCTTGGAAAGGAGAACAAGGTCAACTTTTCATCATTTATTGAGATAGTACCTGGGAGAGCTTTGAGGGCCATGGTGACATTTAGGGGGAAGGAACTCAGGGTGTTTATTATCTACTTATATTAGAAACTTTTAGACATCTTCCAATTGAATCCAATGTAAAAAAGGTTATTTTTGGGTGAAAAAATGTATAAATAGAACCTTTAGTTTTGCTACTGACGTTTTGTCCTGGATGCTGAATGATGGGAAAGCATAGTTGACATTTTTTTTTTCATAAAGTACTATTTAATTCTTTATGGCTTCTTTGTCATCCCTCTTACAGCCTCAGTCTATTACTGTCACTTGAACATCATCTTCATACTATTTATTAGGGTGGCTTTTTTAGTGGTTTATATAGTAGACTACACCTGCACAATACGTGTTGTAGTCTCCATTATACATGTTTGACAGTGCAGGAGTGCAATTAGGACACATGGAATAAACTGGGGATTTATTAGGGCAAAATTTGTGGTCAATTGTGTTGTCCCCAGGTAAGATTTTCTTTAGTTCGGTTTTATGTTCATTTAGCCGAACTGAGGCAAAAATTCAGATTCTAAATATTAAATCTAAACCAACATGCACCAGTTTGGTTTGCAAGGTAAAGAGCAACTGCAAACCCATTAACAAGTAGGTAATGAGTTGCCAAGCCAGGTATTTGGAGGAAGAAACAAAAAAACGGTTCTTTATGGCAACAAAACTGTTTGTAAAGGTCAGTTATATTTGACGTTTAACAACTATACAGAACTTTCTTCTCCTTATAGATACACCTTAAGCTTCAGAATTATATGGGATAACCCCCGCCCCCTCTCCTCGGAAGCATTAGTACTATTTTTTGAATAATATCTTTCCCTCCCTACTAAATTCTCAAAGTAAGTAATTTTTTATCACTCTAGTAATGTAGTTTAAGGTGTTTCTAAAGGAAAAAAAAATAGGTAAAGATCTATATTCAAGGAATATGATCTGATTATCATATATGATTTGTTGAATTTCAATCCTACCTATTTTTTCTTCTTCTTTTAGATACACCTTAATTATTTTACTTATCACTCTAGTAATGTACTTTTATTCCCTGAATATAGGTCCTCACAGATACTTTTTCCTTATCCATAAACCCTAGGTTCTAAGACGATCTAGGATCACTTTGTCCTCAGAGTATTCTCTAACCACCTCCACCCTAGAATTAGCAGTCTCCTTTTTCTTCATTATTTTCCCTGTGAAACACTGCTCAAATAAGTGTTCATAAGTCTATAATACTCTACATAATAGACCCAAACCCTGACTAATTTGGTATATTCTTATATCTATTTCTAGTTATACCAGGTATCTCAACTACCTTTAATTAACTTAAGCCCTCTCATCTTACCAATCAACTTCACCACCACCAGTACAATCACCAGCCATGATCTACTACCAAGTAAGTCTAAACACTTTATTCATTCACTTATCCTACTGAAAACCTTTATGTGTCCATATAAGATTAGACATATGGAGGTTTCATCCTATCATAACCTTTAAATGTCTATATAGGATTTCTCATTAACAATTTAGGCATATCACTGATGAATTCACATAATATCATATATCTAATTACATTTATATACTCAGGGGTGCCCACACTTTTTTTGGCTTGCAAGCTACTTTTAAAATGACCAAGTCAAAATGATCTACCAACAATAAAAACTTGGACTTAATAACTCCTGTGCACGGTAGAGTTTATTTTGAAAGACAGGGCTCTGCGATCTACTTGTGTTGCCTTTGCAATCTACCGGTAGATCTCAATCCGCCTGTTGGGTACCCCTGTACTAGATTATACCATTTGTATATATGCCTAATCAAAAGTATTTAATTTCAACTGGTACTATTATCTATTGAAATGTTGTCTGTAAATTATTTCATACTGTATAATATTGCTTTCTGTATTTTAATAACCAGTATAAGTTTATGAAGTCCCCTGAAGAAGCCAAAATGGCAAAAACGTGTTGGTAATACAAAGAATTTATATGTGGTTATTGATCTTATGTACATTCTGAGTTAGGATTGTATGCACTTTACTTTTGCTATTAGTTGAGTCCTGTATAGTTGTTAAATGTCAAAAATAACTGACCTTTTTAAACATATTTGTTGCCATAAAGAGATATTCTTTTTGTTTCTTCCTCCGTATACTTACTACTATAAACATTAGTTACAAGCCATTGGGATAACCAACGGATAATTCTTAGTGTTGCATAGCTTGCAAACTGGCTTACAATCTTATGTTTTTATTAGGTGCGTGTACTATGAGCTGTTGTTAATGTTCAGAGTGGGCAGTGGCTGTCCATGCTGTCCAATGAGCTGATAAAACTTGCTCACTTGTTTGGTTTTAATAGGAGTGAATGTTAGATGTTTAGGCCAAAATCTCCACAGAAATAGTAATTGTGTTCCTATATAAAGAGCTTACAGGGGATGTTGGACCAACAGCAAAATTTTGGGGTGGGGCCATGGGCAAGTGAGCATGTCTATAAAGGTCCTTCAGTTTTCACTTTCTCAATCCCTGGTAGTGGCACATCAGACATTGTGGTGTTTAGCACTGCTCTCTCTTACACAGCCTTTTGACCTTCTGTCTGATCACCACTGCTTTGTGTCTCCAGTGTGAAGGGTTCAGCACCTGACAACACTAGAGTAGGGTTGTCGCTGATCTTGTGGACATCTCAAAATCTGCACCTCTCTGGTCCATGTGGAGGTCTTGGATTGGCTTCACGTGTATGAATGCAACAATTATCTACAGTACAAATTACATTTTGTTGCTAAAGTTTGTGAACACCTGAGCATATCATCTACCTATATGGCTAAAGGTATGCAGACACCTGGGTTTAGGTGTTTCCAGTAAAAGGTAATAGTAATGCAGCAACAAAGATTTTAAACAGCTGGGCACTTCCAACTTTGTGCCAACAAATGGGAGAAGCATTTTTTTGGTCCAGCAAGACTTTTCCCCTGTGCACAAAGCCAGTTTCATAATGACAAGGTTTAATGAGTTTGGTGTGGAGGGACCTGAGTGGTCTGAACAGAGCCCTAACCTCAACCATACTGAACATCTTTGTGATATAATGCCGGCTGCTGGCCATTTCTTCTCATCCTCTGTCTGACCTCAGAAATGCTCTTTTCACTGAAGGGGCAGTTTTTACCATTGAGGAGATTCACATTACTTCCTGTACCTCTAAACCTGAAGATCAAAGCACCAATAGCAAATAGATAATACTAGAAACCTTTAACCCTTACCCTGAATACACAGTGCCCTATTTTCTCACTGTAATATAATCTCTCTAATTGTCCATAAAACCCTTGACATGAAAGGTCTCTCACTGCCAAAAAATGCTGGAGGATCTTCCCAACACCAAGATACATCACTATATCCTAACAGATGCTCTAATATTATCCAGCTCTGTCCAAAACCCTAAAAGTCTGATGGCATTCTTGGAATATAAATCTTATTGTCT
Organism: Pyxicephalus adspersus; assembly: GCF_032062135.1. Classification (NCBI taxonomy): domain Eukaryota; kingdom Metazoa; phylum Chordata; class Amphibia; order Anura; family Pyxicephalidae; genus Pyxicephalus; species Pyxicephalus adspersus. The sequence goes on from NC_092859.1 coordinate 35,557,561, forward strand.
TTAATAACATAAAAGTAAATGTTGCATATCCATAAACTGTTGTTCCTTGTAATCAAACAGGTACACCAATACACCATCTCTGTATAAAGTATAAAATAGTATAAATTGTCTATATTTGTGCTATTGGATTGTCACTGAAATACCAGTTGTCACTTGAATTACCATTCACAGACATGACTTGCACTTCTAAGAGGACCTGCTTTCAAAAAGAAACAAAGCTTGCAACCTATTATCTGCTCCAGTGAAGTCTCCAATGCTGCTTAATCTCTGTTGAGTACTAGCGATTCCAGCAGCTCCGAGTCGCTCTTTTCTCCTGGCTGATATTCCCCAGACACATCTGAAATTTAATTTATTTTTGTTCCAAACCTTCAGTTTGCTTAACATGGTGTGGACTTGAAAATCATGAAAGGAATAAGAGAGAGCTGTGGACATGTGGAAGAGATATGGACTTCTGTTGATGACTTTTTAACTCCAAATCACAAATTTATTACCCTGTAATAGAGATTCAATAGACATTGACCAAAGGCACTAGATATGAATAAGGTTCAAGCTGTGAGCTCTGATAGCTGAAACGTAGGAGTCCTCCTTGTGTCTTCCTGGTCCGCACATACCGATGTTCATTGATGACTGAAGGAATTCTGACTTTTCATTGGTAACATGCCACTGGAAAGAAAAGTTCTAACTTTTCTCCATACTACCTAAAACTAGGAAAAAGAACCAGGAGAAAAGGATATGTCTATATTTTTTGCCAGTATAACTAGTATTTTTTTGAGAAATTTTGAAATGTGCATGAATTGCAGAAATATATTTCATATGCTATCGACAAGTGACACTGTGATTAGGGAGCCACAGTGACGGCTAATACGGGTAACAGCAAGTACCCTTTGGCACCTCCCTATAGGTGGATTTTTTTAAAGTTTAAAAAAATTATTAGTTTTGCTTTAGGATGGTATCTGTGATTCTTTTGGTTGTTGATTGCAGTAAGTTCATACAGAAAGGGAGATATATCATGTACCTCAATAGTTTTGCAAAGTGTTAGCAACATGTCTAAAGCTGCGTACATACTTGCAATTTTTGTCGTTGGAAAGGATCTTTCACGATCCTTTCCAACGACAAGGGACTGCACGATGCATGAACGGTGCTGTACATACAGCACCGTTCATGCTCTATGGTGAGGGGAGGGGGAGAGCGACGGAGCGGCACCCTGCTGCGCGCTCTCCCCCTTCCCTTTCATTAGGATCGGTCGTCGTCCGTCGTCCGTGGATCCGGCAGGTCGGTCGTCCGGACGATGGACGACACCGACTGTACACACGGCAGATTTTCACCCGATATTTGGCCGATGCCGATTATCGGGCGATAAAAATCTGCCGTGTGTACGTAGCTTAACACTATGAGAAATATTTTTGAATAAAGTTAATAGTATAACTTTTTTGTTACAAAGCATAAATGAATTAATCAGCTAGCGTGCGAACACCAGGAAAGAATGCGCTCACCCCGCTCACCTTACATTCTAAGCACAAATGCAAATATAAGGTTGATTAATGAAAGCATATAATTAGTGTCCTATTGCAGCAATGAACTGCAATGAGAGTTGTTCATTCTGTGACACAGTGTCATGAGCTGGTACTTTTGAAAGACAGTGGAAAAGGGATATGCAGAAAATGGAAATATCATTAACCAGAGATGTGGTCCTTAGCCTTTATGGACTAAATATCCATATACCTGTTGAATAAACTATAAAATTCCCTCTCGCCCTGTGCACGTCACCTTTTCATTTATTGCTGATCTCCTTTGGCTTTATTCTAGCCCCCTTCTTTGAAGCCTTCCTCTGATTACTGACAATACTTAGGAATTGAATGGTGAATTTGGCAACATGAGGATAGCAATTGGCCAGGTTAGAGCTAACAGCTAGACAAAAAGTGATATTTCACAAAGATTAAACATTTACTTGGTAAGTGACAAATGCATTTGCAAATCCCACTATTATCTTGTCCTAGCAGAATCTTTTACTACAGGGTGTCTGCAAAAGTCTACAAGGATGAATACTAGACCAATAAGCCTGTGCATAGATAGAGATCTGCAATGTCCAGTCTGCATTACACTATACGGATCTGGAAGGTCACAAATACAAAGCACACCAACATTTAAAATAGAATAGGCATATATTTCAAGATATTTTTACACGTCTTTTTAGCACTTCTTGACAACCTTAAATATTGGGAAGGCCATAGTTTTCCAGTATGCACCTGAAGAGCTTAGTTCTCAAGTCACAAAATCTTTAAAAACAAAGCTGAAAAACCTAATGTAAATGTTATGCCTATTAAAGCATATAAATGCCTAAGCATTTTTATTATAATTCATAAAACTAATAATAAATAGATATGAACACATATATCAAAATAAAGGGATGTAAAAAACTGTGCAAGAAGGCATTTGATGGGTATTTACATGTTTTATTGTGTTATTTTTTAAACTCCCTTAGGAGTTATATACATTCAGCCATCATTTCCAGTGTTTCTTTCATTTTGAAAAAGCCTCCTAAGCTTCCATCTGGCCCTAAGTCGTTTTTCTAATGTACACACACACTTTTTTCTTTGTATACCAATACTACCGTGTTTCCCCAATGTTAAGGCATCCCCATCAAATAAGCCAACCCCCCCTCCCCCCACGATTTTTTCTCAAAACATTTAAATAAGCCACCCCCCGCAAATAAGACACCCACCCATACCTGCGCCTGCCCGAATCTCCCATTCGGGTGGTACGGTGGGTAACTGTGTGCCTCTGTGTGACTCCTATGTGCTGGCTGCAGTGTGAAACTGAAAGTGACTTCAAAGGCCCGCACACGCGCCCGCAACTCTGCGCCAGTAAGGCCAAGCAAGCTGCTGATCCCTGCCCTAACGGAGTCTGTTACCCGGCCGTAGAAGCCAAAAAAAAGTCAGTCAACAGAAGTCAGAAGTCAGTCAACAGAAGAGTCAGTGAACAGAAGGGGACAATGAATGGCACAGAGTGATCAGAAGGGGACAATCAATGGCACAAGAGTGATCAGAAGGGGACAATGAATGGCACATGAGCGATCAGAAGGGGACAATGAATGGCACAGAGTGATCAGAAGGGAAATATGAATGGCATATGAGTGATCAGAAGGGGACAATGAATGGCACATGAGTGAGCAGAAGGGGACAATGAATGGCACATGAGTGATCAGAAGGGGAC
>NC_092859.1:35561069-35620581 GCF_032062135.1 Pyxicephalus adspersus
TGTGTACTGTAGTCTTCTTCATGGAAAAATAAGACATCCCCCTGAAAATAAGACCTAGGGCATATTTTGGCATTTCAAAAAATATAAGACAGTGCCTTATTATCGGGGAAACAGGGTATACAGGCATATATAGATAACAAGCAATATACTTGGGTTCATACTTTTAGGTCTCTTTTTTATAGTTAGAGGAAATAAAAAAACTTCCTGTTGACTTTTTTTTTGCTTAAACATTGCACTGTCCAGCAAAGTATTGTAGGAGAAGGATGTGCTCAAGCAGAATGCAACCATTTTAATGACTTATAATAAAGAACTCTCATGATCAGCCATGTAAGAAATCTAGACGAAGAATGTCCAGGGTTGGGAGCATGCAACCTAAACACAAAGCTTTGATCTTCTTAGCTGGCTGACATAGAAGTCAATCATTTGACAATATTCTGTAGGCTTCCTCTTTGCTTTTGTTACTTGGTATAGAAAGAGGTAATCAACCCCTGAGAATGGCAGATATGATGTAAATATGAAATCTAACACAGCAATACCTATAATAAAATAATCTTTATAATCTTCTTTTGACCTTTAAATTCACCCCTTCTGGAAATAACCTGTTTGGTTGATACCTGCAAGGTTTATATAAGCAAATATAGACATTATAATAGTATGAGTGTCCCCACCCAGATGATCTTACAGAAAGTACAAATCTAAACAACACATTCATTAAATATACTTGATAAGTGTTCGGTTAGAGAGGAATTAATGTGTAGCATGAGCAGTTATTGTTGTAGTTGTGAAATGTCAATATAAAGATAAAAATAATCAGTAATTGCATGATCCTTAGGGATAACAAGAACTGACACCAGATACTAAACAAAGGTGGGGCAATGTAACTTTAAAGAGACCCTGTCACATGAATTCAGCTTCTAGGAGGCAAGTGAAATCTTTACAGATCTACTGGCACTGCCAGTTGGTTTGTTGGACATAATAGTCACATAAGAGATGGTGGAAAGAACCACAACTCCCTGTGATGGAACACTTTCCAATGAAAGCGTTGGATAGCAGTGGTGCTCAGAGGTTAGCAACAGAAAAAAAAATTATAAAGTTTATAAATAGAAGTTAGATTAAAGTAGTTACAAATCCCCACAATCTTGTTAAAGTGGATGGACAGTGGGCATGTCAGGACCTTTGATGTTATTGCCAGAAGGGCAGGGAACAAACATGTCTGATATGGAAAATTAGGAAATTGTACTGCAAGCACAGGAAGATTTAAAATGTTGCCTGAAATTCTTTTTTTTTTTATTGTAGGGGTGCTCTTGCACATTTTTTATGCCCAACTGGGGACACAATTGGTGCTGTCTGTGTATGAAATGCCAGGCCTATGATGTCCTGCATTCACAGTATGCCTTTAGTCATCCAGGTGGTATCACCCTTGGGGGGGTTGTCATTCAATTTGGAAGACTGAAGACATGTGGTAAAAAACTACATGAAGGGGCAACTTGAGGTTAAAGATAGTTATGAGATCTATAATCAATGGAGATCATGTTAAATATACAATTAGACCAAGGTTGAGTTTTACCAAGTAGTCCATAGAGTAAGAATGTGGAGAGATAGTGACACAGACGTAAATGTTGTTAACCTGTTCTTTTAAAGCCATATATATTTAGAATATGGCCATATATTTTAATTATAGCCATATAACACAACAGGGGGTGGGTCAGAGTGAAATGTTAATGACCTTGTTTTTCTTTTTTAAACAGTAACTGTGAATTTAACTGTTTGTCTCTTTTACAATTCCTTTAGGTGTAATGAGATGAAACTACATTAGAAATCTTTCATCCTGTCACCAGAAATATACCTTGCCAAATTTAGAGTAATTTTAGCAACTATCTTCTTGTACATTCATGTGACAAATGTATTTTACAGTACAGTAGTGTTGGGAGCAGCCATAGTGCATTGTTGGATGATATCAAGTTCAGATGGAGAACTGAACATGTAATAAAATAAGTATTTTGTTCTTGCCATTACAGCTGTCATCGACAGTCTTTTTAGATTGTTTGCACTGCGATTGGAAGCTCAAATTCTCTTCTCTGCACAAACTGGGTATCACAGGTCCCTGCAGGTCCAGGGGATCTGTGCCTCCTTCAGTGCCACCCACCTTTACCTCCCCTGGTGCCAGCACCAGCTCTGCTAAGAGATCACCTCCTCAGTACACTTCCTGGTCCAGGTCATGTGACTCCCAGTCAGCTGCTCCACTACCGCAAAGGACTAGAGTGCTTCACCAACGTGCTCCCCCTGCTGGTGGAGTTGTAAACACCACCAACACCTCTATTCTCCTGGACTCCCTCTGGTGGTAGAGTAGGATGCAGCAGGTCACATGGCTCCATTCATCACAGGCCCTGCCCTTAAAAGGAAGTTAAGGGCAACAGGAAGTTGCCTGAACAAGGAGTTCCTTGGGCCCTGCTTCCAGGTTCTTGTTGGTTTTTTTCTCCTGCTCCAGATTCTTTGTGTACTGACCCCAGCTTGTTTCCCGACTATGCTTGTTTGCTGCCCGTCCTGACCTCTTGTCTGTTTCCTGACCAACCTTGTTCGCTGCCTGTCCCGACCTTTTGGCTCGTCTGACTACTCTCCTGGATTTCCCTTTGGCACTACGTTCTTGTTCCAGCTTGTTAGCAGTCACTCTGTGCCTCTGTGTGCACGGGTGGCCGCAACCTGGCAGTTGGCCGCAATGCAACACCCTCACCTCTAGAGGCTCTGGTGAAGACCGGGCAGCTGCTGAGACTCTGCGCCTTGTGCATGTATCCACTTACTGAGCTGGTGACACGGAGGGTCCACTATCCTGCCGTGCAGCTACCATGACACTGGGATTCCAAAGCCCTGTGCAGTTGTCAGACAGACATCAGATTCCTGTTGCTAGAAAAGACGAGCGAGTGGCACCCCACTGTGATTTCCTCCATAGAAAGTAGAGCAATCATCCCAACTTGGTCATTCATTAATCCACAAGGACAGAATAATGAACAACATTGGGGGACTGCTGTATATGTACTGACTGCTAGATTTTCATCTTGGACAATAATCTTCTGGCATGTGTAAAGCTATGTACACACGTCCAATGGTTCTCGCCCGATAATCGTCTCAGGGCCGATATCGGACGAAAATCTGGCGTGTGTACATGGCCCATTGTCCGACCGACCGTCCTGGCCTATCCATGGACGATGAATGATCCTAATGCAAGGGAAGAGGACAGTGCCCAGCAGGGCACTGCTCTGTTGTTCTCCCCCTTCCTGTTTTATAGAACAGAACAGTGCTGTATGTACATCGCTCGCTCATGCATCGTGCAGTCCTTAGTCATTAGAAAGGATCGTGAAAGATCCTTTCCAATGACAATAATTGCACGTGTGTATGCAGCTTTAGTAACTTAACTCCTGCATACTTTAAGCCAGCTTAACCCCATTAAACCTAAGTGAATTTAACCCTTTCAAGTTCTATTTTTTTTTTTTATAAGGGATTCTGTTCTTTGGAGTAATATTGGTGTGGCAAGTCATAGAAACAGGTAATTTTGACTACATTTTTTGTAAGCTTTTTCATTGGTGCACTGTTACATCCCATAGGTGGATGAGAGTGTGGATATGTTCTTGTATTCTTTCTATGAGAGCAGATATGTCAGCCCAGTGTCAGGATTTCGGACCCCAGTGAAAGTTATCTACAGACTAAGCTTAGGGCTGATAACTTTTAGGGATAAGCAGAGTATTGTTATAGGCAGAGATTGTTTCTTATTATAGGCAGTCATATAACACTGTGGAATGTGAACTACCTTACAAGCCATATATGACCTGTTTTTAACTGGGAATTTAACTGTTTGGCTGTCTATCTTTTACAATTCTCTAAAGTCTACTGAGATAAAACTACATCAGCAATTTCTCATCTGTCGACTCGACACCAGAAATACACCTTGCTGAGTGAATAGTAATTTTAGTAACTACCTTCTTGCACATTCATGTCACAAATGTACAAGAAATCAATTTGGTCATGGGACTGGAAATACAATATTATGCAGACATACCCAGTGGGGAAAATTCATAAGGAATATATTTAAATTCACTAGAATCTTTTTCACGCTCAGGTTATAAATGTTGCAATTTTCTAAATTCAATCTGCCTTAAAGTAAATGCACATTGGTTTTAATACATCATTTTTTCCTTTAATATGATCATATATATATATTTATTTATATATACGGATAGTTTATTTCAATCAGCTGGGTAATTAACAACTGACTACTTCAACTTGAAAATGTGAAATAGGTAAAGCCTAGTTTTGCTGATGATATCTTTTTTTTATCTTACAATCCCTAGCAGCCTAGAAAACAGAATGAGAAAAGGAGGTTGTACACTATGCCAACTGTTGGGGGTCTATTCCATTGCAGTATGTTGCCAACTTGTTTTCAGGCACTGGGATCTGATATGGGGAAAATAAATGGAGAACTTTAACCGTGCCACTGTGTTCTTTTAATAGGCAGGCAATTAATATTGGTGCCACCCTGCTGGACAAACAGTATGTCATTTACTAGACTAAATGAACAGAGTCCTAATATTTGAAGGGGAAGTAAATAAATTATACATAAATATGGTAGTTTGTCTTCTTAGCAAATCCCGGTGTTCAAGCATATGATCTGGGATTTAAAGGATGTGGTGCTGGGGGCTTACTGCACATTTGCCAGGTACATGTCACATGAAAAGGAAGAAGATAACCTATGTTATGTCCAACACACATCTAGCATTGAGCATACGCGTGGTTTGGACACCCAGGAATGGAGCAGGTCAGGATGTTCTTCTTACATGTGACAACACTGGTACTTTGTAATTTGCTGTTCAGGCATCCAACACTGTCTTTGGAAACGGAGTCCTTAGCCTTATAAGAGCTATAAATTGCACGTTAGACAGGGCTGAAAGAAGACAACTTTTTTAACTTTTCGCAGCGGAATGGTGAGTTTTCATGATAGTTGGATTAAAGATACCCTAGCCTTCTGTTTTGGATCACTCTGCTGAAACATTCATGTAAAACACTGAGCCAGAAATGCTATATCAGCATGCCAGAAATATTTCTGAGATCATATACACCATTCCTTTCCACTTGCAAGACCATAGCCTTCTGAGCTATGGTGTAGTAGTAGTCTCCTCTTGATTTATTTGGAATGATTCCCTTTGATGTGTTAGAAGTTCACCATATATAGAACTTTATTACATTGAAGATTCAACCGTCTAGAAACCTGCAAAAGCAAAATTAGATAATCTCAGCATTCCTTCCAATACATTCTATTTCACCTACAACTCTGTTTAGAAACATTTGTTTTTTTCAGAATGTATTATTTAAAGCTATGTCTTAAATATCAATAAGCCTCTTTCACAATACAGACTACTCTCTTTAGAGAAGTGATTAAAAATTCACCAATTGAAAAGTGACATTGATAAAATATTTATTTATAGTTAAAGCCAAGGTCCCAAGTCGGCATTTGCCATTTTCTCATTTTGATTCTCTTTATCCCGTCTCTTGTGTTTTACTGGCTCTCTGGTGAGATTTAAATATCCTTTCTGCTTAATGGCTTGCAGCATTAATAATTTTTTTTAAGCATTTGAAGTAAGCTTTTACATTGAATAGAGCAAGGCTGCAAATTAAAAGAAGACAGCAGCCATATTGAATTGTCTGGATCAGATGTGTCCCCACTCAGGAAATCTATGCATTCACAAGGAATGATCTGCACTACTTTGAACTTCATTGAACTTGACTGGCAATTCATCTGCAAACATTAAATGGATGGAATGTCAGAACAAAAAAAGCACTCAATGTGTGTTTTTAATGGATTGAGCTTTTTTGTGTCCCACTTATGCCCTAGGGTGTCAATGCGTTTGCTGCAAACAACACAAAAACTTGATAAATTAAATTTGGTTTGGAGACATTTAATGTTTATTTTTCAGAAACCACAGAAGAGTAATTAAGGGAAACCTTGGTTTTTGGAAACATTCTTATTCTTTTAAAACTAATAATTCTCAACATGTAAATATTAATGTTATAAACATCAAATATTCCCAACATGCAACTACCAATGTTAAAAACACCAAATATACCCTAAAGCCGATCTCCAGGTAAACAAATAAAATACATCATTATAATGGGTTTTCCAAAGGATTTGTATTTCTTTCCATCATACTGAGATTAACGCATTTCTGCAGTACAGCCCGAAATGTGATATTCCACAGTTATGTAAAATTCCTTAAGTCTTCTCCCCTCCTCTCAGCATATTCTATGTTTGTACTTGAACACTGAAGATAACCCAGTTGGGTCCTTGGGCTGTTTCTTCTCCACTCTTTCTGAACTCTGCTGTACAGGAATTGTATATTAATATCCATGGGGAGGTTAGCTTTTAGCTTCAAATCTGCAGCAAACCCTAATAAATGTACTGCTATAAAACCAATCTGTTTTATGGTTAAAGTACATAAATCATTTTAAAAAGAAACCTAATTAAAAACCATACATGGAATGCTACCCAGACAGATTCAAGCTATTCGTGGAAATAGACTGAACCCTTTTAATGGGAAAGGAAATTACATTGATTGGGACAAATATCAATATTCTAGGTGAATGAACAGGATATACAGACTTTCTGAGGATATAAGACACACTAGGGCCTCATTAGTTTTTCTGTCTTTAATCTTGGATTAATCATTGTTGCGCGTTTTTTCTCATTTCGTTTAAATCTGGTCTGCATTACAATTCAGTTGTGTCCTTTGTGATTCAAGTAACAAAAGATGAACTAAACTGTGGGAGCTCACTCCTGCTTGATACACTGATTGATTGCTGGTCTGTACGAAAGCTTACATTTTCTTAGCAAAGCAATAGCACAAGAAATTTGAAAAGAAGGGAAGGAAGAAAATATTAAGTTGTATGTAACCCCAAGAACAAAAAAATCTTTATATATGCTGAAAACATTTGATTTCAATGTTGTTCTTTATTTTCCTTTGATCGTGACTGAAACAAACCTCATAGGACATACAGTAACTACAGAATCACTCTCCAGTGCCTCCTTTTTTATTTTATATCCACATCAGTAGCTGAGAACAATTCTAATTCATCAGAACACATCAGAGTTATTAGCTCACATGATTTCTGGCAGGTATGTTTATGCAGTTATTGCATAGATGTAATGATTTTATTTATACTTTTAGAGTTAAGATGGAATTACATTTTAAGGTTTCAGCTTTGTCCCAAAGTTATATCATGTGCATAAACACAATTCCCATTTTTATCAGAACAATAGTAATGGGACCAAGCCATATTAAATGGTTAGGTCATAATATATTCAGTGGGAGAGCTGTACATGTGATAAATGAAGCATTGGGTCTAATTTATTAAAGCCCCCCAAGGCTGGAGAGAATACACTTTCATCAGTGAAGATGGGTGATCCAGCGGTGATCCTGGGATAGATTTCTTAAAAGTCATTTGCTATTTGTTGTCCAGGATTGAAAACATTTGCTAAGATCCATTCCAGGTTTGCTGGATCACCCAGCTTCACTGATGAAAGTGTATTCTCTCCAGCTTTGGAGAGCTTTAATAAATCAGGCCCATTTTGTTCTTGTTTTCCTTTCATCTGTCATTGCAGTTTTCCTGGTTTGTTTGCACTACAATTAGAAGCATGTCTTATCTTTTCTGTACAAAATGGTATTCTAGGATTCAAAGTCCTGCATACTTCCAGTCTACACTATATTTTCTTTGTAAGCTTTTTTAAATAGTGCAATCCTAAATCTCATGGGTGGCTGTGTGTAGATATTTACTCACATTCCTTCTTTGTCAAAGCATAGATGTCAGTCCAGTGTCAAGATTAAATGCTCCAAAGGAACAACTAACGATTATGCACGATTATTTTGAATGATCGTATTGTGCACAATTCTGTACATACTGTAACGATACGATTGTTCAAATATAATCCACCAATAGTGTACGCATGCTAGATACAATCGTTTTAACGATGCAGGAAGTGACAAAGGACAAAGTGTACTGCAGAACCATCCACGATCACTGAGCGACCGCACACACAATAGACAGCGAACGATCGTCGCCCAAACACATCCGCTGGGACAGTCGTTCATTTCCAGTGACAATCCTCGTTCATCTTCATCATTGTGCACGTTTTTTGTTAACGATCATCGGACGAATGGTTGTTAGTCGTTCGTTTCAAACGATAATTATTGTGCAGCTTTAGGGCTGAAAACTGGCACGTAGGGATTTCCTAGGGATATTTTACAAATATTTAAATAAAGAATCCCAGCTTTGCTCATCCCTACTGAGACTCTGTGCTAAACATTTTAGGATATGTAACCAGTCAGTTTTAGAAGCTTTTGAGTAAATTTGTATCTGTTTTGCATTAACATTTGTTTATTAGTACATGATTGCAATGCAAAGTAATATATAACGTACCTGATGTGGTGGTGCCATTCATTAGGAATAAAAAAGGCACACTTTGACCACTATGTCGTGGTGATTTTGGGAAAAAAATATATAGTTGTGTTAAAAGGCCAGTTATGGGGCTTTTTGGGTCAAAATAAAAGGATTTGTGAATTTGAAATTCAAGCACCTTTCCAGCTTTTCTCCATACATTGGTAGAAGTTTTTTTTCTCAATGCTTTTACCCTGCAAAATATTTTGCCTATTAAAATATTGTTTGACAGGGAAACAATGCAGTAGGAAATGATGTAGTGTTTGAAATGTAAGCCTGTACAAACCAAAAGTGAAGAATCAGATTATTATACGTGCCCATCAGTGACTGGATAGTCTTTTTAAAACTTTTCCTCATATTTGATTCCTGGCTCAGTCACAATTTTATAATCACCTTCTCTTTGTGTTAGACAGTGCTGTGCCCATGATTTTCATGTGAAACATTATAAATCTCCTTCAAAATGAATCTTCAACATCTTCAGTACAGCTACATGGCTGTCTGTGCAGAAAGCCTTAAATATGCAATAAATTAAAGTATCAGGAAGCTGGTGTGAACGTAAAGCCGGCTCCATTTCCCCATATTACTGTGTAATATTCTGCTTATCTTCTAACGTTTGTTTTGCTGCATCTAGTAAATTTGCTCTCTTTGTGAGAACTCAGCATGTATGAAAAGATAATACAGCAATCAATGTGTTCCAAAGATGAAGAGAACATTAATATTTACAGCATGGATTGCATGGTGAAAACATTCAAATAACAAAAAAGCGATATATGCAGGACAGCACAGTACAAAGAACTATTTGGTTATATATACAGTAAATATTATTCTTATTGTGTACATATACATATATTTAGCAAATCTGTGATTTTGTGATTACCTAGGTCAGTTTATGACTTTAATGAAGGCTATAAGATAAGCAACAGTACACAGATTAGTTCCTACCTGTGCTGCCGCTTAGCCCACAGTGCCTGAACTAGTAGTGTGCTATGTGAAAGAGTCTGCTAGGCTCAATTTAGAAAAGTATGTAAGAAGATTGCTTACTGATAGTGTTGAGGGAGAGAGGCAGACATGATAAAGAAAAGCCTGTACTACTCTCCATCACATCCTATGAACTCTTGACCGGTACATACTGCCTACTGTTATACCCTTCATATTCCTCCCCTGAACATGCTCTCCATAATCTTCTCTACAATCTCCTTTCCTACTCTCTGCACAATTGTTAGTACCTATATAACTTCAGAAACATCAACAACCCAGCATGGAAATAAGACAAAGAATAGATAGCCATACACGTTTTGTAGCCTCCTCAAAGTATAAGGAAGGAGACTTCTAGGAGAGATGTTTCCTTTTAAAACCAGATATTCCAAATCATGTCACCTATATTCTGGAAGCACTATCTGGAACACCTTATATCTAGAAATATTTTAGCACCACAACAGTGATACATCATTGAGGATAAGAGTTTAGAGAAATAGAGGAGCTTTTTTTAACAAGATAAATGTCCAGTTGGTATCATAGCATTATCAAGGGCAGGAATCAGAAGAATTGAGTAAACTGTAGTCTGTTAAAAAAGAAAAGAAAACATACCAGAGAGAAATAGTGGAGATCATATGGGTTAGTCACAGCTAAATTGAATGCCAGTGCTTTTTTCTTATTTAAGGGTGATGGAAGTGACACTGTTCATGGTATAGCCCTTTTTTAGCCTGTGAAATATGTATATATATTTATTTATTTATTTAAATATTTTATATATATATATATATATATATATTAATGTTAATAAGAGGGAGGTATACACACACCTGCATTTCAGTATTTCTTTTTTTTTCAGAAAGCAGAGATTAATTTAAACACTTTTTTTTTATTTGGAATGTCAAAGACAATAGCTGATTTTGGTTAGTCACTAAAACTTCTTTCTAGCTTTGCATTATTAATATAACTGTTTTTGCTAAAATAAAGATGAAAAAATGGCACATTCCTGCCACATCAGTTAGAAAAAAAGAATTTTTTTCCAAAAAAAATCAAGATCATTTATTTCTGGGAAATAGAAGAGAACATTTGAGTCAGCCACCGCCACTAGTCTTCTTTACTTTGCTTGCAACATTTATGTCAACACTTTCTCTGATGTAACAATAAAATGGGAGCTTCAGCTGGTAATGGAATTTTAAGTCAAAGAAATACATTATATCATTCTTTTTTTTTAGGAAAAGAAAAGATCATTTTAAAAAAATCTGTATCGTTTTTACATTTTTAACATATTATGCAAATGCAAAAAAGTCGGCAATGGTGTTTTCTTTTTTTCCTACAAATTTTTTGTATGAAAAATGTATTTACTTGAAGGGGAGATATTGGGGAACATGGTTAAACCCACAGCTGAATACTATGGCTCACAGTGGGTCTAAAATAGCCCTCAATAACCCTAAGACATGGGCTTTTAAAGAAGACTACGTGTGGTTATTTTATAACCCATTCAACAAGTATGGTTCACTGTTGCCTTTATCAGTAAACCAGCCCTAAGAGATGTCAGGCATCACTGGAATATATGCAGACAAGAAGGGGGTTGCAAAAATTCTGCAGATGATCAGTGGCACTGGAGTGTATCTAAGGATGAAAAGTAGATAAAAAGTATTATATTAAAAATATTCAATGGTAATGTAAACCAGCGGTCCCCAACCACCGGGCCGCGGCCCACTACCGGTCCGCGGCGGTGTTTTCAGTGGGCCGCGAGTACATGATCCATTATTGAAAACGAAGCGGCACCCAACCACCATCCGCGGACCGGAAGTGGTCCGCAGCGGTGTTTGTATGAGATGCCGGTAAATGTACACAGTAGTCTGTGTACAAGCAATGCGAGCACATGACATGCAGCTCGATTGGCTGTCAGATGTCATGTGATCGCTTTGAAGCAGCAGAGGTGCACAGAGAGAAAAGAGAAGACGCCAGAGTATGTCTTCTCTTTTCTCTCTGTGCCCCCCCCCCCCCGGTCCTCAGAGAAATTTCCTTCCGTGAAACCGGTCCCTGGGGCCAAAAAGGTTGGGGACCGCTGATGTAAACCAAACATTTTCAGTTTCATTCACTTTAATGAAACATTAAACAGTGTCACAAAATTGCAGCAATTTGCAGTTTTTACTCGGTGCCTTTTGTTGTGTTTGGAGAAATGGAAGATGCAGTTTCTTCTTCTGAGTTTCAACTGATGGCCATGGTACATTAGTAAAGTAATGCCTTGGTTTTCAGCTGCTTAAAAAGTATTGCCAGGCTAAAGGGGCAAAAAGTTGATATCACAATTATCAAATGAACCATTTCCCTATTATCATTTGCCTTGTGTTTGTGTACATTACATTAAAGAATCAGATACAATCCAACTTGATTAATCCATTACAAACCCCATCCACCAGAACCTCACATTCTAAAATGCATTACACCTAAAATAAAGAAGGGTTAAGACACTTATACAATACAATACAGGTAGTCCCCGAGTTAAGGACATCCAAAATACTGACGACTCCTAAATACAAACGGGGCTTCCCTGCTTGCTCATGTGCAGGACAAAGGTTTGATGGGGGGAGGGGTGCGGTTTGCATTACTTGCAGAAGAAATCTTTTGCTAAACACAGCTGAGGTTGTGGGTGATCTTAGGGGGATGAGCTCTTTCTGCAGCCTCTTTAAGTCTTTAATGACCAAGACAAACTCTGCAGTTGTTTCTTTTTTGCATATCAAAGCACAGCTCGACAGCTGAGACAATCATCTGTCCTAATTGCATTTATTAAAATATTGTACCTGTTCCGACTTACATACAAATTCAACCTAAGAACAAACCTACAGTCCCTATCTCGTATGTATCCCGGGGACTACCTCTATTGGCTTTACATTCATCTTTACAAAATATAAACTTATCTGTTATCTTTGACAGGATCAAACATCTCTGAATTCCTAAGCATATGGTATCAGCCCTGCCTATTTTACTTCTAATGGATTGCAAAAATCCATCTACATAACTCCTTCTTTTGTTTTTACCGGGAGGGAGCAAAGAAAGTTACAATTTTAAAGATTTTAAAAAGGTATAATTTAAAAAGAAAAACTACCTTCAAAAGTTAATTTAGCAATAGTTCTCATCATACCATGGTATAGCACATATTTCACACTAACCTTTATGAATATGAGTCAGTCCTCCTCTGAGGACTCCTCTGATGTGGCTTTAGTTATTTAGATAGTGTGTAATAAGATAGGTTAATCTAATAACAATACTTTCCAAAGAAATAAAGCTGACTATCTAAAACAAAGCAGTTTATTCTAAGTACTACATGAAAACACAATATTAGCCTTTATTATTATAATTAAAAGTGAGACAGTCCAACTTCAATCCTTGTGGACCAGGATCACATACATTTTGAGTATTTCCCTAACAAACAGTATTAAATTTGGTAAGATATGGTTTACAAAGAGTCAGAAAATGATTATTTGAAAATCCAGGCTGGTACATAGTACTCGAGGACTGGAGCTGGACAGCCCTGATTTACCATACTTGCAAGCCTAAGTATTTAAATAATATATACTGTATTTTTCGGTATAAGACGCTCCGGAATATAAGACGCATCCAATTTTAAAGGAGGAAAATCTAGAAAAAAAAAGGTTCTGAAAGATTATTCCCCTTCTGATCACTCATGTGCCATTCAAATTCCCTTTCTGATCACTCTGTGCCTTTCAAATTCCCTTTCTGATCACTCTGTGTCATTTAAAATTCCCTTTCTGATCACTCTGTGCCTTTCAAATTCCCTTTCTGATCACTCTGTGTCATTGAAATTCCCCTTCTGATTACTCTGTGCCTTTCAAATTCCCTTTCTGATCACTCTGTGCTTTTTTTCCACTGTACGGCAGTTAGGACAGGGAACAGCAGGGGGCGCTGTGCCGGCTTCTTTCACTGCAGCCAGGAGAAGATACGCGCTGCCAGAGAGGAGAGGAGACACACGCTGCATGCAGCCAGCGAGGAGAAGAGACACACGCAGGATCGGGTATCGGGTGAGTATCTTATTTTAATTATTTTATAACACATTTGTCGTATAGGACGCACCAACTTTTCCCCCCCAGTTTTGGGGAAGAAAAAGTGCGTCTTATACGGCAAAAAATACGGTAATATTTATGTGATTTCAAAAATCTATTTCAGTTGTCTGCGGCTTTCATTAAAATAATACCTGGTGACCCTGCCTTGAGTGTGCTGGATGAAGCAACAGGTTATAATGTGGCAGCACTTTGTTCAGATCCCAACTGGCTCCAACATTATTAACTAATGTAAAACAAATGTGGCCATTTCTACACATATTACTGTACATAGATATGGTTTAATGTTGGTACCATCACAAAACCTCCCTGAGAAAGGCTATTCAGCATCATTGGCATGCATGTAGACTAGACAAAATGATTTACCATGTAATGTTCATAAGGGGAAAGTTTGCAGCTACTTTTTTCCACACTGACGCTGATCTAGGAAGCAAATTGGGTGAATCGTTACTGAGACTCGTCTATCTTTAATGCTGCACAATAGATCATGTGGAGTTTTGCGTGTGTGTGTTTTATATTACAATTCAGTGTTATCATTTACAGGAATTGCTTATTGCACACAAGTACCTTTCAATTTACCAACATAAAACGCAAATATTTTCAAAAGCTCAAAGCAGATCTAATTTTCTGGAGCTAATTGAACACTCCTGCTCCTGTTGTTAATTTCTCGTGAGTATGTGGGATACAGTGAGTTATAGGTATTAGAATCCCTCCATCTCCAAAGCCCTGGAGCTAGAAAACAATAACGGCTGATATTTCACAGCATAGTGGGACTCTGACTTCACAGTATTAACATTTAAGCAATAAACATTTATTTATAAAACTGAGACTAATAATACACAGCATCCTTCTTCTGGACATTAAAAGTGATTGTGTGTTGTTTATTACAAACCTTTAAATGGAAAAATAGTTTTTAGATCAGGATGATTATCTTCTCTGGAAATTTTCGCTTGTTCCAATTATCTGACATTTTTTTTTTTTTAATTTACACCTATTTGGAAGTGTACATGTTAGCTGGTTAGGGTTATATTCAGAAAAATTGCATGCACTGCAATCTTTTTTCTTAGCTGTATTGCACCAGGCTACTCAATTGTTGATGCCTAACCTAATTTTAGGTCTATGCAACAGCAAGTTTACGCACCCTATTCCCTTGCTTCAGCAGGATTTCCCTCTATGTGACTGGTCCCATAAAGCATAATTTATAATAGACTCTTTTGGTGGCAGTTGCACGGATATCACCCTCAACCATGGCGGGCCAATAGTCTTGTGTGGTTAAACAGGATGATGATGGCCTACCTACATCCTAGAAGTTGGATTAAAGGGGAGCCATGCCAGCCTCAGGGATGTGATAGATTAGGTAAGTTTACTGTTTATTTCTACCACAGATCTAAACAAGTATTTAACCCTTGCAGGTTGGAGGAAGCCTCAATGCAAGGTTAGTTTTCATTTTTCAGTCGTGGGTGAGCGCATATCTCTTTAAAGAGACATTGGGCCTGATTTATTAATGCCTGGAGAAGATACACTTTTATCAGTGAAGCTGGGTGATTAAGCAAACCTAGAATGGATCTGGTCCAGGATTGAAAACATTTGCTAGCAAATGACTTTGAAGAAATCCATTCAAGGTTTGCTGGATCATCCAGCTTCACTGATAAGTGTATTTTCCCCAACGTTGGAGAGCTTTATTAAATCAGGCCCATTGTCACTTTGTCCATCCAGTGTCTTTTTCTAGCACCCCCTATTTCAATGATTCTCACCTTGACAATGCTTCTGGTTCTTCAGGGTGTGGGTAGCATGTGCCCTCCTCACCTGTGACAGTACTTGGGTCTAGCATTGATATACTACAGCCATTCTACAGTTCTGCCATAAAGTTTTCTAGGTCCTTGTTATGTATTCAGAAGACATAATTGCTTTATAATGTATTAAAATTAAATTTCTAGTACATACTTGGGAACACCCACTACTGGCATCTTTTCACCTCTGCTGGCATCTTTTCACCTGGGCTCCCAGCCTTCCTAATTTGCAGGACAACTATGACCAGGCCTATAGGTGAGTTTAGTCTTATAGCTGGACATACCTAGGTACAAAAGAATAACTTTCATTAAAGCAGCCCCCCATACAACCACAACAACAGTCCATACAATCAGCTCTTTAAAGTTATGAAAATTCTCCTGGTGGTTCTTTCCACTCATCTCTTCACAAAGAAAGCAGATAAACAATTTGTTATAGCACGGTGTACAAAAACAGCTGATGTTTTCGGTTTTATAGAATGTTGTTTTCACATGTGACAGGCTGACAGTGCAGTTGAGATATTGGAAGACAGCAAGTACCTGAACAATCAACTTCGTGGTATGATTACCAGACATTATTTTAACGAAAGCTGCTGATTCACCAAACAACCAACCACTCACAAGTTTAAATAACCACCAAAATGTAGTCAGTTTTGATTTAGAACCTGGGCATTAAAATTGAGAGTTCCAATATAGTTTATTATAAGACTAAAGTGAAATAAATCAAAATGAGAAAACAACAACAGCAAGTTATCAGATGTGTCATTCAAAACCATCATTTTATGTCTGACATAAAAACTCAGTCAAAAAAAAACTCATAAAAAATGAAAATTGTTTTATTAAACTGAAACATGCATGGTCAGCTTCACCTTTCATCACTCTGTTCAAAATGAAAAAAGAAATCATTGAAAGAAGCTGAGCTTTAAATGTGTATAGAGCAATGTCATAGAGAAAATGACTGTAGAAGTTGTTCTGCTTGGACCGCAGAGGTAAGTTCCTCCTGCAGAAACACACCCTACTCTTAATTCTGTTTTTCTGGATGGGATATCTGACGTCCTCTACCATGCTTGTTTTCATCTGATCAATTACAGCAAAGAAATCAATAAAACCCATTTTTCAAATAATTGTCAGGTCCTTGAAAGATCAGCTGCCCCCTTTAAAAAAGAACAAATTGGCGTATTTCAGAGTAAACTGTGTTCAGACATCCTTGACTTGCATTACTTCTAAATGCTTTTTCTTCTTAAAATGCTTCAGTCCCATCAGTGTTGCAAACACTGTAAAAGGTATGGCTACCTTAAATCTAATTGCCACTGTTTAGAGTTTTACGCTTACTTATGGTTATACGGACTCACAAGTAAAAAAACATTTTGCATTGACTTGCTTTACGGCCATTCATCATCTATATGCTTACATGCAATTTTATTAACTGTTGACTCCCTGATTTAGATAAAAAATACAGCTGTTATTTGCAGAAAAAAAGTAATAAATGCAGCAATTTCTACATAGTTTAGTACATGCCAATTAGGCAGGGCTGTAAAAGTTCTCATTATAGTAGATACACAGCCAATTACTCAGGGTACGAGCAATAGGCAGTTGTCAATGTCCCTCGTGAGTAATTTATTTGGATTGCAAGAGAAGAGGATATGTCAGTGGCCCCCAGACATTAAGTTACTGAATCCTGGGACTAAATCCAATCTGCTGCCTTGCCCAATATTTCCAAATAAAGGATATTTTTAAATGTTTTACATAATTTGTGAGCTTTACAATAAAAAACAAGATAAAGAAAATTTAGGCTCAGAGTAGTTCTGTGCTCTGCTCATGTAAGGCAAAACAACAGGTTGACTTTACTCATCATTTTAGGATTTAGGTTAAGTATTATAGTTGTGGGAAAGGGAAGAGGGTTAATCATAACAGCATAAAAGTTAAAGCAGGCCTGAACTGAAAAAAGCAAAAAGTTACTAGGAGGTAGAAGGTTTTGGCAGAAGAAGCAAACTCTCTCCGTGGCTTTTTGTTTATCCCCACATTGCATATAGAATCAGCTGGTGGGAACAATGTAACTCCAAGAGTCCAGAGTAACACCAATGGTGGCCCAATGGCTTAAGTGCATCGCCATGGACCCAGAATAGACAGCACTACCTATATTGCTGAAACCTACTGTGAGCTGCAGTGCCTTGGGGGTGGGAGCATGTGAGACACAAATTAATTTGACACGTGTTAGGGGTTAAATGTAACTCGCTACTAAAGGTTCAGTGTTGAGGTAAGGAGAGTGATGTGTTAGGGATATGTACAAAATAACTCTAGCAAAATGGATTGTTTAGTATTCATAACTGTTCTCGGCATCAGGAACCAAACAACTACCAGCACCATTCTTAAACCACTAAAAATACATACATAAAAAACAGTTGTATTTATTACATAAAATTACCATAATATAGCAAAGTAATTAATTACCTTTTCTACTGCCTTTGCCCATTAGAACATTGCTGTAATCTAGAGAACCCATCACTTGAAGTCTGTTCAGAAACAGTTACTTCCTAAGGCAATTTTTCTGAACCCGGGTACCCTACGGTTCTGTCAGAGGTTGCTAGGGGTTCCTTGAGCAATGACCAGTTTGGACCTCCCAGGTCCCAGTTTAATTGACACCAATGTACTGTGAAGGGTGCATCTAGTATTTAAAGAAGGGGTTCCAACCCAATACCTGAAAGTTATTTCAATGGTTTCCCTTGTTAGAAAGGTTAAGAAAGGCTGTTCTAGAGTGTCGATCTCCTGGACTTACATAAATATTCTATGGTTCCTCCCCATGATCTCTATGCCGCTACTGTATCCTATCATGGATGCAAGTCAGGTTTTAAATTCAGGATACAATGTTGAAAGATTCATTCAGGTTGGTATTGCTTTCTGCCCCCTCTATATTTGTCTTAGTTACATTTTACCCTGAAATGGGCTTGAAATGGGTCCTAAAAATAATTTTGGGGCATATTTGTTACAGCACCAAAGCATATTGTCAAATGAACCCATGCATACTGATGCTGCCAAATTTACTAGCAAAATGAAACCCTCATTCCTATTATTATATAGCTATATATATTATATAGGTCACCAATAAAGAGAGCATTTTACAATCTGTGTACACAGTAATCAGGAGATGGAACCGCAAGAACCTAAAAATGTCCAAAAATTGCTTTAAGGCTGAATGTTGCTATAATAACTCAAGATGTCCCCTCGCTGAAACTACGTTATAGTTTTGCTTAAGTTGGCACTGAACTTAATTTCTCATATTGCAAGTTGGTGTAAGTTAAAATAGCAGATGGTGTTACAGGTTCATTAGTTTGTATTTTCAGCTCCAGCGTGGTGATTCATCACATTGCGTGGTTTTTAATCCCTGTACTTCATTGATTAGAAAAAGTCTCAGAGTCACCAACTAAACTTTTCGTGTTATTAAAGTACAGTGTGCTTTTACACTTTGCATTTAATTGAAAGGCCTTTCCTTAATGTGCTACATTCATTTTGTGTTTGATAATAACATAGTGACAAGCTAAAGTCTGAATGAAAGAAGTGAGATAACTTGTCTATAGATCAGAGCCAACACCAGACACTGATGAGAAAAAGGGGGTCATATTGTAACTATAATGGGTGGGTACCATTACCATGAAAATAATCGGGAAAAAAAAGACACAACCTATAAAGGTTTTTATATGTTTTATAGTTTTATATGACATGAAATATCCTGCAATTAATGTACCCAATCCTGAAAATGAGTCAAGGTGACTAGAGCCTGTTTACACACCACCCAAGTTTTGGAAAAGGGGACACTTTTTAGCAGAACAGAAGAAATTAATATACAACTCATAATTAGTTAAAATTAAAAGTACATTTCTGTTAGATTTGTTTCCTAAAATAATAAATGGAATACATAAAAGGCCGGATGAAAGGTGTCATACAAAAGACAATTTTAAATAGTTAAATAATACATGTTTTCTAAATCAGGGACAGGTAATATATGTACAGATGTTTCATTTCTGTCACTGGAAATGATCTTCCTTGTTATTGTTTCCAGTGACAGTAGTATGTACAGAGAGTGGGGGGGAGGATGAGCGGGAAGCACCCCTCTGCGTCCTCCTCCATGGGATATGACTTGGTCGACAGCAGCTTGCTAAATGACGCACACACACTAAACTTTCACCCAAGAAGATTGTGATCTTTGTCTGGGGCAATAATCATCTATCATGTGTACATAACTTTGGAAGGTACACCTTAGTTATAGTAAAGAACAACCACCCTTTGAACTAGTATGAAACTAAAAAACATTTTTATTGCAGTTTCATAGGCAATATACCAAACTTACCTGTTTATTTGCAATCTTTTGTAGAATGCACTGAGCTCAGTGTGGAAAAGTTCCAGAATCAATTAACTTCATATAGTTATATCACACCGGCCTGACCATTTGAGATGACCTAAGATCCTGAACCCAGAAAAAGTCTTGGTTGAGTGAGGTGAGTTTTCTGAACCCAGAAAAAGTGAGGTGAGTTTACCTATGCTTTATTACATCGTTCAAGGATACAATCTCATTTACTGATTGTCAAGAGTATGTAAATAATTAGCCTTTCCAGAGGTTTACTTTACGCTAACTCTGTAATATCATATCTATTTGCAGTCAAATCACATATGTTTAGAGGGTAATCCTTCCAGACGGTTTTTATCATCTCGATATTTACCCTAAATGTAGCCATCAGTATAGACTAACTGCAGAGGTTTAGGGGGAAGCAATGCAACACCTGTGATGTGTTTTATGAACCCCGTATCACTGGCCCATACAGTTTGTTGCATTTCAGGAAGAGGGCTACTCGATTTAGCTAAACATAGAAGTTTGGGGCTAATCAGTCATCTTGCCTTTAAATATCCAAAACCAGCAACAGATTAATTGTACCAATTCCCTTTGCTCGCCAGTTGATTGCACGCCTCTTGACGAAATACTCTACGATAGCATTTTCTAGCTTTAGGAATGGTCTAAAACAAAAGCATAGCATGAATAGATTAAAATCCCCCAAAACATTGATGGCCATAGCAGGAATATAAAAGCATTGTTAGCTCATTTCATTTGGACAATGCAAGACAAAAATAAATCCCATTAATCCGATTCCCTTTCCTTTCTAATTATTTTTAGACAAATGACGCCCACCTCATATCGTTTATTAAAGCGTAATCTCCCATCAATACTCCGCTCATCAGACTGGTGTACATTATCCAGAACGCTGCATCTCCTGTGAAAAATGATTTTAATCTTTAAAATCTGCAGACAGAATCCCACATAAGACAGTCATAGGAAGCAGAATCCAGTTCACTAACAGCCCACCTCTCTGAGAGGCAGAGAAGACATTGCCTGGTTGCCAGAGGATGCTCTTATCATTTGCACAGTGGAGTCTATAGCGATGATCGCTCTTCTCTCTACCTCCCTTTTTTTTATTAGATGAAGTGTGACAATCGGTGATTGGCTGGCAATCAGGGCTTCCTGGAACTGAACACTATTTAAATAACAGTAATTTCACACAGCCAGAAGCTTTGCAACCAGAAGACTTACAGAGTGGTGTTAGGACTATCCAAATGCATGTTTTAAGGTAAGAACCTTTCCAATCTTCACTAAGCAAAACTAATAGATGATGCAGAAATATATAAATATTCATCATTGTTATTTCTTTTTTATTTTTTATATGATGTTGAATTCAATAATTCATATTCACCAGGACACTTTCCTATTACTATGTCACTTCATCCTAAATCTGCTTGCCTTTTGTGTTTTTCATATATCAGATATTTTTCTTGAAATGGCTAATCAGCTGCAAGTACCATGTTCATTGCTATTATTTTTTTTTCCTGATTTTCTTTCAATTTTTGTGGAAATTATTAACTGCTACAAGTTTTCTGAGCCTGGTACTGACATTGATTTTTTTTACATTGAGTGCTGATTTTGTAAGCTTTGATTGTTGTTCAATCATTAAATCATATATTGCCCAACTCCCAGAGCTAGTCACTTAACCAATGTGACTGCACTGTACTAAAATTCGATTAGTAAATTGATCTGCTATTGTTATTAGATTTTTTTTACACCCGGTCATTTGTTCCACACACAAAGAATATTTGTTCGCCTTTCTGTTTGTAATATAGATGATGTATTTAAATCATTGATTGATCATTGTAATATAGGAGAAACAGGACTTACCAGTGTGTGTTGACTTGTATAACTTGCCTTCTTTACAGGTACCTTTCATAGGTTTTTTGCTGCGGTTGCTATATGGTGACAGTTTATTGTAGGTTATTAAGTTAATATTCAAAGACTTGACTTTCCAGGGTGACAGATCTTGTATGGAATCTGCCCAGAAATATTTTTCATGAACCCAACTTAAGTTTTGCCTTTGCAATAGCTTGGAGCAAGATCAGATGAACAGTTGTGAAGTCTGTGCAGTGTGCTCTGTAATTCTCTGTAATCCAAGATTCAAACTAAGGTGCTATGTTAAAAACGCTTACAGTATTACTGATCAATTCCTAGATTTATTTAGCACATTCTTTCCTGAATTTATTTTGAACATTTACATCCATCCTTGTGACTGAGGGACTCATAATTTAAGGAGGACCTGTGAAGATCAAAATGTAAGCGGGGATGGATTTATATCCTTTCAGAAATCACTGGCTGCATGAATCCTTCAGGTCATTGAAGAGCGGTGAAGATGACAGCCCCAAGTAGCAGTATTTTACCATACTTCTATCCTCACTCATTTACTTTTAAGCTGTTGGAATAGGAGCTGCCACTGCTGACTTGTCTGTGAAGGGGCAGGTTTTGCAGCTTATCATTGCTTACCGAACTCAGCCTCTGACCTGTAATTGGCATGTCGTATCAAGCTCCCCAACACCTAATATTTTCATGATTGTTGCAGGTCTGGGATTCACCAAATAGTGATGCAAGCATAAGGATTAGTACATTAGCAGCTCCTAGATTTTTTGTATGCCAGCATGTTGCAGCAGCCTTTTGAATGGCACCTACAATACAACTCACCACAACATATGTGCATTACGCTGAATTGTGCTGCATTGCAAAAAACAAAAAAGTAAAACCGCCCTCAAAATGAGGTGTGAATATATTCGTATATTGCTGAATGGGAACCCCAAAAATTGTCAATAAATCATATAACTAGCAGGGAACATTCTTCATTATCTGTCCACCTATATTGAAGGGCATAGGATGGGATGAGTTTTATAAAGAATGGCTTATCTATATTGAGGTTGAGTACCATAGCTCAAATATAAGACCTGAAAGATAAACTGAAGGTGTTGTCCAGAGAGCCCAATTCAATTTTAACTATTCTTTTTCTCCATTTTAAAGTGTACAAACTTGTGAACAGATTGTTAGAAATAGGTCTGTACATCCTGGAAGCAGCAGAAAAAATACCCCATCAGATTTCCCTCTATATCTTTGGAGATTAGCAGTCAGAGCACCTTAAGGAGGAACTTTGGCTTGAGAAAGGGGTATTATCCCCCTGAAACACTGTCCTATGTTTCTGCATCCCTTGTGCCTTGACTGTCCCCAGCCCACTGAATACACTTTCTTCAGTGAAGCTGGGTGATCCAGCAAGCCTGGAATGGATCTGGTACAGGATTCAAAACATTTGCCAGCAAATAGCAAATTACTTTGAAGAAATCAATTCCAGGTTTGCTGGATCACTCAGCTTCACTGATAAAAGTGTATCCATTCCAGCCTTGAAGAGCTTTAATAAATCAGGCTCACTGCTCTCTTTGCTGGAGGGTCTGAAATGAGAAAGCAAAGCCTTGCTTTCACCAAGATGGCCACTTTCACACAGGGACATAGTGGGGAACGAGGCAAGTCACTAGTGGAAAAGATCAGCTGCAGGGAGACCCCAGGCAATACTGTTAAGTAGTTTGCCTTTTTAACACTTTACAAATCCTTACAGAAAAAGGGAAGATCCTGGACTAGTAGTACTGTGGTTAAATGACATCTCTGGGTCTGCTTGGTCTGTTCACATCACTTCAAAGATGATAACCCCCCACAGCAGCCTTTGGCCTTTTGAAAGTATTATACAGGTAAATATAATAGGAATATGAAGCTTGAGGGAAATATTTTTGTTCAAATAAATAGTTTAGCAATAGGGTCGCTTTAATGTTCAGAGGGGTAGTCATACGAACAAGGTATGATTTTTGGTGCTATGTAAAAATACAGATAAAGAGTCAGTCTACCAAAATTGTTCTGTTCTTAAAATCTGTTTTTAGTAAATGCTAAGGACTTAAACCACCTGACCAGTTCTTTTGTTTCTTGGGGACATCTTAGTGAGATCTTAGTGATGAGTTCTTCGACTGGCACACCCACTGTATTGATTATAGGAGGTTCCACTCTCCCTGTTGGATTTATTTAATATAGTGAATGTAACAGAAGGAGCAAAATACCAAAAAAACTCATTATAGTTTAGAAGTCATATTTTTATTCACTTATAATTACAATATTGAGTGGACTGCTCCTTAAAAAGCATGCCAGTCAAGGCCTTATTTTAACGCTGCCCAGGGTTAGGCTTTATGCTTTAAACTTAAAATTTAGATTCCATAAACTGTTTTACACTGAAGAAACTTGTAGTGCAAAGCCACAGGTTTACTAAATTGACCCGCCACCACTAATACTCATTGTCCCTTCACTTTATTGGTTCTATGTTCACCAGTGGAAAAAAGTGAATGCACCTGTGCTTCCAGGTATGGGAATCACCTGTATGTGATTCCAATTGCATAATAAAACAAATACTTTATATCTATATTTATTAACTAGTCAATGGTGGAATATTTTTTAATCTATTTTTGCCCTTGAAATATAGAGAATATAAATATGTCATGAAAGCAATACCACTGAAGCAATGCTTTGTTACTTTAATAAAAAAAAAAAAAAAAAATCAGCAGAGTTTTTGCTGATTTCACAGGCCCTTGGCTAAAATGTCAAAATAGCAATTTTGGAATTCTGGAATTTACTGGAGAAGGTACAATGGTTCAGGTTGATTGGGTTTGAGGGTGTTTTGCTTTTTTGAATATTAATTCCTTGTCTTTTAAAAACAGTTACTACAGAGATTCCTGGATCCATGTGGGTTATTTGAAACCCCATAACCCCCCCCCCCCCAGCCCCTTTTAAACTTTCAACACAATAAAGATACCTGTGTGTATGGTGCAAATTGCATTTCAGCTGTTTATTACAAAATCTTAAACATTCTCACATATTGTTATCACATTACCCTTATATCATTACAACATTTTCCTAAACCTAACATTACCACTGGTCAGGTTGCAGTTCCTCAAAGGCATAAATTTCACCACCATCAAACCAGGGACCTGCACTTGTCATTGATAGACCAGGCTCCCAGGCGCAACCCCACCACCTTGAGAACTATATCAATTAAGCATACAATCCCCAACAAACTACCACTTATTTGCTGACATATTACACTATTTAGAAAGATCCATACCATAGATGGCTCTCCAAACCACTCCATCACCCTTTCCATGCACTGCCCTCGAGGACCTCAAACTGCCTGCACCACCCAAATCCCATATTAGGAATCCCACTTTCCTATATAACTTTTTCTTCACCCATTATTTACTTTTTCTACCCATCTTTGCCTTGCCCTCTTTCTGCCCTCCCCCATACTCCACCTTTTAACACCCACTTGCCCAGTTCAGCCTTCCCACCAGTCATGTTGGCCCTACACCTAGCTCCCGCTCACAAGCTCCTGGCCTTTCTGACCGAAAACAGCAAGCATGAGGGATAAGAGCTAATAACTAACTCTCTCTCATGGAAACTCACAATCTAAGTCCCTACCATAGTCATATGTCATTACCATTGTTCAGGATCAAAAAGGGGGAGCCAATACCCAACCAGTTTTTGGAGACAAAACCCAGACAAACACAGGGGAAAACATGCAAATTACAATCATATAGTGTTCTAGTCAAGCTTTGACCAGGGGACCCCAGTGCTGCAGTGCCCAAGTGCTAGCCCATGAGCCTCTTGCAAATCTTCTTTACAGAAGAGCTCAGATTGGGGGCCAGTTCCAGGAGCCAATCAAATGTGCTGCAAATGTTTTGACATGGAACATGCTAACAGAGATAGAATTTTGAATAGTCGACTGTTCTAGTTTTCTTAATGTTCTGTTCCACAGCAGGGATTTAGCAAAAAGCTTCTTGGATAACCACTAGGTGGATTTGGGGATGAATCTACAATTTTTTGAACAAAACAAAATGAAAATGTACAACCTAAAGTATATAATATTGGAAAATCACAGACCTAAATGCATTAATGTAATACATAAAGATTTCCTGTTAGGCAGGACACTGCCAATGCCATATTTCTTCTCATACTGATAGATCCCATTTGATTTACAGGTTATGTACAGGCATAAAATAATGTAATAAAACTGACCATCTGACCAGCCTGTTCCTCACCTTTATATTTCATTCAAAACTTTATGGGGAAATTGGTATCAGAGCATATTGATTATTGAAATTAAGTCATAAAGATTAGATTAATTTAGTATTTACAATGGAAATATGAACTACAGGTAGAGGATTGTGTATCCTATAAATGAATGCAAGCTATTCATATTGTACTGTTATCTAAAAGTAGATCAATAATTGATTAGAATTTAGTTTAATTAGACTAGTGACGGGAGATTGGGCTTCAAGCTGGGACTAAAAATTTATTAAAAGTTGGAGATCCCCTTGCTTATATAATAAAGTTTTAATGAAGGACAATAATTGGAGGAGATCCGGCAAGAGGGACAGTGGAGTGAATCTGTAACTTAGTATTTAGTACCAGAATATTCACGCTAGTTGCTTTCAGTGCAGAACTTCCAACACAAAAAAAGGTAACCCTACCATAAGGCACACACTTCACACTATCCTCCCTATAACACTAACCGTATCAATAACCATGCTTTATGTAATCATAGCACCTTGACTGCATGCTCACCCTCCTTGCACCAGGATCCATTCAACCCAATCCACTCACAGCCAAGCTGTAGAGTGGATTAAGCTTCTCTGATCTACATAATGCTGTCAGGGAGTCTGAAAAAAGCAGCTCACATCTAAAACTTTTTCTTAAACAATTTTAGATCCAACAGACCAGAAAAGTGGACTTTTTAACCTGATTCAACCAAAAATTAGATATAAGAACTAACCCCCCCAAAAAACCTATCCACATTCCTGGAGCATACATTGCCCAATAGCTTCCCCTGCAGCTCTTCTGGTGAAGTTATCAGGGTTCTGCATATAGTTTGACAGCTAGGTTCTGCTCTGTGTATCAGAAGACATCAGCTCTTTGTAAATGAACTATTAGATCAACGTTGCAATCAACGTTGGCAGGTGGAATTCCTAAATACATTAGGACAGTATTTTCGTTGTGTTACTATAAGCACAGTATTGTTAAATCTGCACATTGTGTCTATATTAGGACTTAACTTAAAATAAGCACTGGTCAAAAAAAAACCATACAGTTATCTTTTTATAGTATATAGAAAAGTATAAAGAAGAATATAAAAAATAAAATTATTTTGCAATATACTACCAAAGAATGCCTTGTATGCTCTGAAAAAATTCAATACATAATACTTTGTAATCTTAAATATTGACAGAGGTATAGCTTAATCAATAGATCCAATGGTAAAATATAAGGAATATAAGATGTACAGCTGGTTCTGGATAATAAAAGGACAGAGGTTTCCCCTGCGTGTATTGCACATACTGTATGTGTGAAAGTGTCACCCGGCAAACCTCTGAAATGGGTTTAATAGATCTTATCTGCTGGCTGGCTGTTTGCTGGGGAATTCTGGATTTCGTATTGTGCACTCAGTGAATTACTTCTCTTGTATTTCTGCTTTGCTAGTTTAAAACTGATTGAATGGCTTCCTACATTCTCCTTTGATGCTGAAAGGGATATTTATTGCCTGTTCAGTTTCTGATATGAAAAGTTTTCCTGACAAGTATTTGTTATACTCAGATTGTCACCTTATTAATTAAAATGTAACACTAAGAAAACTGATGACTTTGAAGACTTGTATTCACTATTACGCTCAAAAAGGGGGAGAGAGGTTGGGGTGCAGTTATAGCTTTCCTACGTTTATGAACTGTGCCTGGGTTTGGGATACTACATGTAGCATCTCACACATGGCTCTCCTTAGGAAAGAATGGCGGAGATGTTCAACTGAGTCAAATGTGGAAATGCTTGTTCATGAAGAACCAGAGCTATGGTTGGGGCTACTGAGCAAAGGTGCCAACTGCCAGAAGCATGCCTGGGAACTAATGTTTCCACCACCCAACTACACTTAGCCCTAGAGTTCTGTGAATTCAGAAGGGACAATAGAAAACTGAAAGAAGGTGTTGTGTGGCAAAAACTTTATGCTTAGGGAAAAAAGTCATATATTGTATTTTCATGTTGTCCATAAAATTAACAAATGATTTTCACTTTATTTCTGATTCCCCCTGTAAAAGAGTTTTGTTGCTTGTTAGTCCTGCCAAACTTGAAATGTATTGAAAAAATTGAGGAAGTATACTACTTCATCCATAACCATCAAAAACTAACCCCTCTACACATACTTTAGGGTTAAAAAAACTTTTTTCTATCTATCTATGCAGTCTGTATGTTGTAACTTCTCACATCAAAAGTTTGTCTGACACTAAATATTACACTATGCAGTCCCTAATGGATTGAAACAAACACAATGCCCCTGGTAGTCAGGCACCATGTGATCATTGCCTAGGCGTGTCACATGATGGGTGTACAGGAATAATGTCTATGTATTGCATGAATTGAAAATTATGCTGTGAGGTGGTAACACGGGCGGGCGGGCCAGATGTAGTTCATTTTCGGAATTCTTTTGGGGGCCAAAAAAGGATCTTGAGGGCTAGAACTGGCCCACGGGCCAGAGTTTGACACCCCTGCCCTATAGATGTACACATAGAAACAAACAAATAAAAGCAGAAGTAGAACCTATAACTAGGTTTTAATTATGTATACTTATCTCCCTAATTATGTATACTTATCTCCACTCCACAATTGTCTTATCTGCAGACATGAAGTCTAAAGTTATGTTTAGATTGGTGGTGAGGTTGCAGTGTAATAACTACCATATTTTTCGGACCATAAGACGCACCAGTTTTTAGAGAAGGGAAATGAAGAAAAAGAAGATTCTGAAACAAATAGTGTCCTAAAATATTTTATGTGCATTAAAAACCAACATCACAGTCATAAACACATGTAATCAACCCTGTAAAGTAAACAGCAGCATTTAGAACCATTATTAACAAATAAAGTCAGCAAAAGACAAAATTACTGCCATTGATTGTCCCTATCTGATCACTCTATGCAATGACTGTCCCCTTCTGATCACTATATGCAATGATTGTCCCTATCTGATCACTCTATGCAATGACTGTCCCCTTCTGATCACTATATGCAATGATTGTCCCTATCTGATCACTCTATGCAATGACTGTCCCCTTCTGATCACTCTATGCCATTGATTGTCCCCTTCTGTTCACTTACCGGTAATTAAGTGTAGGGATCTCCGTTAGGGCCGGGATCTCTGTTAGGCAGGGATCAGCAGCTTGCTTCCTGGTGCAGAATGCCGGCTGTTACTTTCAGTTTCATTCTGCACTGCAGCCAGGAGCAGGCACGTGCTGCACAGCCAGCATCAAGGAGACACGCACACAGGAGAGGAATACGGTAAGAAACTTTTTTTTTAACAGCATATGTGTAGGCTGTATTTGGACCATAAGACGCAGGGACTTTTTTCCCCCACTTCTGGGGGGAAAAAAGTGCGTCTTATGGTCCGAAAAATACGGTACATCCTCACATCCATGAACTATGCCCTTGGGTGAGAGGTTACATGTAGTGTCTCATCTGCGGCTGCTCATAAAGAATAAATAGGGTTGCTGGACCAGACTAAGCAAGCCCTACAAACATTTGTGAGAGGTAAAGAGAAGACATTTAATAGGCTTCCTGCTTGAAATCTTGTTTTTTTATTATTATTATTATTATTTCCATGTTAAAGCCTTACTCCAGCTAACCTTTTATGCAGCTACAGCAGCTGTTTTTTTCTTTTGGAAATATCACATGAATATACGCTGATCTTTGGAAGCACCACTGGCAGTGTTTTATGATTTGGCCTAGCCCTTGTAACTGTTACTTTTGCTAAAAAGCTTGGCCTATACTTATACAAAAAAAATAGATGAAAACACGTTAGTTAAAAAAATTAGTTACAGGTATTACCAATATACAGTTAAACAATATTTTCACCATAGTCTTTAAAGACATTCTATAAATAGTTCTATACATTTTACAAGTAATATTTGATAGGTAGCTGGATTTATATATGTCATTTACCCACAGATCTGGTGCCTGCAGTGCTGCCTGCTGAATGTCGTACTACTATACAATTTCACTGTCCTCCAGTAAACCTTGAAGGTGGCTACCACCTTGGAGATAGACTTTTTAATAAATGTTTATTGATGGCATTATCAGAGATGTCCAACTCTAGTACTTGAGGGCTACAAAAAGGACAGAATTTTCATATGAACAGAGCACATGATTACTTTTTGTATACCACACCTTAATAAATTTACAGCTATCTGTTACAGAAATACTAAAAATGAGTGCAAATCTTGGCCCGTGACAACTGGAGTTGGACAACTCCGGTTGGTCTACTGGCCTTTGTCATGTACAGTTTTTCTAATTATGCTTGGCTTGATTTATCAAGATAATAATAATAAAAGCTAATAATTCACATCCACTCATCGGATTTATACTGCAAAATTATAACTATCATTTGTATCTCAGTGTCCCAGATAGTTGCAGACAAAGGGAAACAGAAAACATTATATATCCTAAAAAGCAATAGGCATACTGGCAAATACCAGGAAACACAAAGGGTCAGCTTTAGGGGAGAACAAACTGGACAACTTCACAGGGCCCAAATTTACAGAATGGTAGAGGGTTTAGAGATCTGTGCATTTTGGGCCCCTATTATATATTTGCCCAGGGACCCATTTTGTCTAAATCTACCCTGCCCACACTGGTAGGTAAACTTCTTCTCCAGGTACTTCTAGAGACAAACTGCTCTCTAAAAGGTATACCCTGGCTTTAGCAATGGCATGCTGCATTTTATAAAAGGTATAGAGTTTGCTAAAGTAGTGACTTTATTTACACAGTAATACATTGTATCTAAATTGGTGCATTGTTCGAATATATATGCATAGTTTTCATCACAGGGTACAAGGATTCTCACCCCATAACCTACTTGTTGCCCTACAGTTTGCCCTTTGGATGCTGCAGAAAAAAAGCTGGGTTTCTTTTTGAAGGAATGGTGCTGTGTTGTGAACCAATTTATTGATTTAGGTCTACTGGGGAGGTATAGTGGCTACTCCTGGTGACAACTCTTGGAGAGCCACATTTGGCTTTAGTTCTGATCTTTAGTTCTGATCTAAATTCATAAACCCTTACAAATCACCTTGTCATGCTTTCTAACAGTAACATATTTTTTTTACAAGAAAACCTAAATGAATAGCTCCATAGTGCCTGCAGCTATAGAGGTTTCTGAGGACTTCAAATTAATTTTTGGAGTGACAATATGTTTTATGAATAAGTAAATTTAGCTTTGTCCTTTGTTCAGAAAACCTCATAGCCAAAAGTTTACATAATGACATTCCAACAAGGAATTGCTCTTTAAATACATATTGCACAAATGTATGGTGAAGAACCTATGTATGCATCTTTTTGCACATGGTACATTACAATGCAACATGTTCCTTATGGGGAAGGGCAATTTTCTGTTTCTTTTGTGAAATAAGAGAAATTAAAGAGATTGTGCTATTATAAGTATAATATGTCAAGAAAGACAAAGAAGATACCTGTGAGAAATCTGTACAACACCAGTAAAGAGGGGACATACATTCATGGGAGAATAGACTGAAATGGCACAGACTGGGTACATGTATGTAAGACGATGTGGTTTGCAGTGTACTGGTACAAAGTCAATGAGCCAGTAGTAATTTGAGATCCATCAATTTGTTTGAACACAGATTAGGATTATTGTAACATTGCCTGAAAATATAATTTGTTTTAAAACTGGTCTCAAAGTAGCCGGAAGATTTCTGCAAATTACCTGACCACTAAATCATATTTATATAGAAATGAGCACAAATAATATGATAACAGATAATGTGCAATTAGCACATTTTTTTGGGGGGGGGGGTTATGTATTAGCAACAGATTGTATTGGCCAGTAGGGTCAGCTGAGGTCTGAGGTATGAACCCACAATTTATGTATGCACAATATATAGTAGAAATCTATCCAAAGTTAATATTTTATTTAGATTTGTATAGAGCAGGTAAAGGGTCTCTGGTTTTTATTGCTATCTATTGGGAAAATTTCTTCTCATTCCCATCAAACTGAATGAAGTATAAAATTGAAATCCAAATTTTTTTTTTGTTAGCATTGGATAAAGTGGAGAACACATAGATTTTCAGGTATGCAAACCCACTGAAAGTGATTTTCCTCCCAAACTTTTTCCAGCAGAAAATACATTTTGGTAGCATTTAGGGTTCAGAGATCAGTAGATGCGTAAACCACCTTGTGGATTCTTATGTGTCTCCACAACCACAGAGATCTCAGTACTTGAAGCTAAGGTAACATGTGGAACCTACTGTCTGAGTAGAATATTTGTACCTAGTATGAAGAATGCAACAATAGGAATTTGATACCCCACAGGAAGGCAGGAATACCCTAAGTAGGGGAAACATCCCAGGTGGCTAGAACCAGGCTGGGCATAAACTGGACAGGGATTATGCTGGGCACCACTCCACTGGAGATGCCAGCAGACGGCTCAGCCCACCAGAACTTTACCCCTGAACTTTAACATATGGCAAGTTACTTAATACACAGTTTTATACAGGTAAGTATATAGGTGTCTTACCAGGCAAAATATTTGTAATGCTTTTCAGATTGTCTTCTAAATTGTAGAGCTATACCATGCTATAACAAGAGGAGGAGAATAAGGAATGATAAGAGAATGACTCCACGCAGTAGTGTATCTTCCTGGACCAGCTCCCAACACCCACCTTGTTCCTCTTTAACTCTGTTCTGCAAGGCTTTAGCTAATTATACTTGTCTATCAGACATCGTAGTGGTAGCATCAGCAATTTATACTATCACTACTACCAATTTAGAGCTATGTATAACACAAAACATATAGACAATGCCTCTGCAGACCTCCAGTATTGCTTTAAAGCTTTGGTGGAAGTCAATTAAGGGCCTTACAGTTCCGTAGTGTGACATTTTCAGTTTAAATCCCCAGAAAGAGACTTAAAGGAATCCTGGGATTAAGACCAGTCTCGTTGTTCGATAGCCATTCCAAAAACAAAACTATATCTATTAAAAATAATGAATCCCATTAGAGCCAGAAGCATTTCACTGTGTGATTAATGCTGTACACATATTTTTTATGGATTTTGTCCCAGTTTTGTTGCCAAGGGATAGTCATAAATAGTCTCCAGTGCACCTTTAATAGCTCTCCGCTCAGATTAATGACACGGGTATTATATATAGGTGACCTCTTCAGTTTATAGGCACTCAGCAGGCTTAAATCTTGTTGAAATGTTTTTTATGCTTTTGGTCATAACTGTTTGGTATGACTCCTAGCATTGCATGTCACTTTATGCTTGGTTACTCAAGTGTGTTGGAATTGGCTGCTAAGCAAAATGCTGGCTAGATTGGGGCTGACATGAGCATTCCGTCACCTTAAATGGCAGAACATGCAAACATTCTCACATATCCCTCATTCCTCATCTCCCTCATATACTGACACAGATATGTACGTGATTAAGGTAGAACTATGGGTTCAAGTAAAAGATGATATATATGATGGAATATGTGAATAGTAAAGTAACAGTACAAGTTTTTGTCTTTATTGCTGTCTGTGTTCCCATGGGGAGGTTCCCTCTTTTACTACTCCTGGCGACCATTGCTCCAAAGGCTGAAAGTTAAGGGAAACAACATTTTGGGTTCCCATATGAGCAATAGGTGTAAAGATTTGTTAAAAATACCCAAATAGAGGTATACATGTTCCCTGCACTATGCAAAACTAAAATACAAAATTCAAAACTAAAATACTAAATTTGGTCTGACATGTACTTTACATCCAGATATAAAGCAGAAAATATTAAGCTTTTTATTTGCAGAAGAAATACACTATGTGTTATATTAATGAAACAGGGAATCTGACATTCTCTCAAACATTCCCTGTTGGGAATCAATTACTGCCTTTTAAACATATTGATCTTGAAGATTCCCATGACAGAATTCCCTGTTTTATAAATAGAGCCCTATGTTTTTTTCTACAATGAAACAAACACATTCTGTTAATTTCTGGCATAGCCAATTAGGGTGGCTGAAGACCCCAAACACAGAAAAAGACTGGATGAGGATGTTAGCTGTCATAGTAATGAGAGAAGGTGAATTAAATTACTTTTTAAGTATGAGATAAACAAGCTCAGCTCCAGCTTACACGTTTCAAAGTTTTTTCTTTTCTTTTGTAAACCATGTGAATAAAAGTGGTAGAGTTTGTCCCAACTGTCATTTTTTCTGAACAGATTGGCCTCTCTGGAACAGACAAATATTATTAAAGATGTGTGAAATAGAAAAGCATTTACAGTTATCAGAAAGGAACATTTTTCGCTTCAGTGGGCTTTTATTGTGAAATTCAGTTCTCGTATATCTATATGTTTCTTCATTGTTAGCCATCAAGGCAGCAACTAGAAAGAAAGAAAAGAAAGTCTTAAAATGGAACATGGATTAACTCAAAAAATGTGAAACACAAATACATAAAATTAAACAAATGTTAACATGTATGTCAAGGAAAATTGGGATATAATGCAATTAATTTCTGCAATTCATAAGCATTCCCTCATGTTTTATTACTTTAAAGACCCCTACAAGTACAGAAAACTACCAAATTGGCCCTAATTTACTAAAGCTCTCCAAGACCAGAGAATATAGAACCTGGGTGACCTTGGAAACCTGGAATGGATTTCTTAAAAATCATTTGCTATTAGTTGGCAATCGTTTTCAATACTAAATCAGATCCATTCCAAGTTTGCTGGATCACCTAGATTCTATCATGCTAGTCTATTTTCTCCAGTCTTGGAGAGCTTGAATTAATCAAGTCCATTGCTTTCATCTAGCCACTCTCTCATCCTAAAGCATAATGGCTAATCTGCACTGCAACACACCTGATTGGCACCTTGTGCTGCTTCTCCTACCCCTTTCTGCATTTTGCTGTACAACTGGCTGTAAAAAGCTAAAACTGTCAGCTACTAACACTGCTTGTGTTAAAAAATGGTTACAGAGCTGCACTAATTTATGGCAATTATATCTGCCTGCTGTTCAGCTTTAATTCATCTGATGTGTTTTTAACACATATTTAGATTTTAGGTTCAGATAGAGTACCAGCTTTAATAATAGTGTAACGATAACAAGCTATCTTCCGCTTAGAATATGACACATTCACCATGCCTTTAGGAACTTAAGTGGAGCTGTAACATGCTTTAAAAAATCAAAACCTGTCATTTAATAAGTAGATGTGACATCAAATACATCAACCTTGAGAGCAGGCTTCTACAAATGATCTCTCACACACTCTCTGCAATAAATGTTTCCTCCTCACCTCTTAGTTGTTAAGACCATTCTCCATTTGTTTGCCATGCTTTCTTTTTTCCCATAGATGACACATGGCAGATAATTACTTTCATGCATGTTTGTTGGGCTGGGCAGCAACTCCTGCTCTTTCCCCCTAACATTCACAATTGTTCCTTGTTTTAAAGATGCTGGGAAATAGCACAATCACAATAAAGATGAACTATTTTTCAGAATTTTCGCAAGCAACAAACCTGATTGGCTTCTAGTGGTGCACCACCTAGCTGGTAGAGAAATTTGAAGTACTGATGATAGAAGCTTTAAAGTTAGGGCTCACAATTATTGAGTCAAAAACTACATAGATGGAGTGTACAATAACACAGAGAGTACTGCCTAATCAATTAATAGTTAAACATTACGCCTTCGATCGAATACACAGCTTTACATACCTTGGATCTAAAATCAATGAAACAAATAACGTCCCTGAAGAGATAAATGGGAATTCACAGTGATAACAAGCACAGTCCATGCATATAAAGTCCTAATGAAAAGCAAAGCACTTGACCAACAATCAGTTTGTAAGGATAGTAAGATAAGATTGGTAACATATGGCTGTGGATCATGGACCATGTCAACCAGAGACAAAACTAGTTAGAGTATTTGAAAGGAAAATATTGTGTTAGGTTTATGGGCCTATACAAAGCAAAAGTGAAAAGTGGAGAATATGAATAAACTATGAATGAGAGCCATGGTATAGACTTAGGTTTACAAAAGCTCAAAGAAGACAAGGATTGGACACTTGGAGAGAATGAATGAAAACAAAGAAACAAAAAGAATAATACAGTGGAGACAAAGAGCATTGGGAAGAGGTGGATGGACAATGTTTTAGAGGATATTGCAAAAGTGTGAAGAAGAAACTAGAAGCATAGGGTGTCTGATAGACTGGAATCATTAAAATAGTGAAGGAAGCCTTGGTCCACTAAGAAGTTCTCCTCTTCTCCCAGAACTGAAGGCAACAAAAACATACCAAGAACAACTTTCCTAAAAAAGGAAATAAGCTTACACTTATATATTGTTGCAGATGGAACAAGCAAGTAAAAATAATAGATTCGTAATAGTGTAACTTACTCTAGTTAGCTCTAGTGCAAAGACTTACCCAACCATAGCTAACCCTAGTGGTAAGTGTTTACATGGATGTGGGTGGTTCATTAAGAGGAAAGTACTTGCTGCTAGGGTTCGCTACAGTTGGGTAAGTGATTGCTAGCTGGGGTTAAGGCAGGCAGCCAGCTACTCTGTGTGAATAAGAACCTTGTAAAAAAAAGTAATATTAATATAAATTATTGTTTGGGCGCATTAAGAACAGGATTGTCTTCTTCTGTAACATACAAAGCTTGTGTATTTATTAAAAAATCTTCAAAATTACAGCAGCAGTTCAATAAGAATACATGAGTGTAAATATGTGTATGTGTGTGTGGTGACGCCTGATGGATGTGATGTCCCACAATATAGTTACAATGCGATATATTCCATACATTATAATATGGTCATACATACAGAAATAGGGACCGAAAACAATATGCTCAACACATACTTTTACATTGTCATAAATATATGTTCACGTATGGTAAACTGTAATTATATAAATAATTATGTATTTATCTATACCTATTCTATTACATTGATCTTTCTTCTTTCAGTCTCATTGGTCCACTGAATAGTCTTTTTCTTCTCATCAAGAAATAATCCTTAGAACACAATTTGCATTTCCTTTAAGCAACTTGAAACTTATAGATAAAAGTCATGTTTATGCAAATAGTTTCATATGTATAAAGGAGTAGCTTTATTATGTTGGTCATCATCAGGAGGCTTTTTATTCTTTTCTGGATGATCATGGCTGGCCACAGGTCTTTCTCCAGGTCCTCACTGTTCATCCTATCGATAACAATCATTCTTTACTCAAAACTTGGGAATATTGACTATCAGGATCAAAATCATCAGTCACACATCATCAGTACATTTAAAGAAAGCTTTCCTCAGCCAATCAGAGAGCACTAAGGGTTTTAAATGGGGAGACTTGTCCCCAATAAACTTCTAGTGCCGGGGATCGCAAACAGGAGGATTCCCAGGGCTGCAAGAATGATTGCAGACCTGGGAATCTACTGCGATCCCGGAGCACTAGAGGTTAATTAAGAAAATCTATCCAAGAACACATACAACTAGTAAAGTGCTGCAAGAGCAATCTGATTGACTTCAATGGTGCTCGAATTCGGTATTTGATCACCCGAACAATATCTCACTATTCGATCGAATAGCTATCGAATCGAATAGTGAGATATTCGCCAAACACTATTAATCACTAATGGGGTATAAATTGAAAAGGTGCAGAAAGCACAGATCCAGAGGATAAATAGAGCAGAGGTAGGGAGATCCTTTCATTGTAGGTCCTCAAGTACAGCTTCCTCCCCAGCAAGGAGAACAATATAGCAGAAAAACTTTAAGAATATTGAATTTCACTCCAGATTTTATTATATTAGCAGTCAGTGGCACTGGTATCTTAACCCATAAAACAGTCACATGCAAAGAAGTCAATTGGTAGGTAATTGGTAGTTATCATGTTGTTTCTTAGACACAATAACAATTTCTAGATGGTCCCCATAAATAGCAGATTTTTCTCATTTAATTTATATCCACTTTAAGAAGAAATTGATTCCAATGCTGGAAATAAAGATTGGAATACATACTCTATTGTGAATTACGCTTAGGATGTTTATGTAAATCAAGACACAGATCAATGAGTCCATCTTTCTCTCCCATCCATACATTCTGAAGGTATTTAGCTGGTAGAAGTCCCATGGGAAGGATTAGGAGAATATTAAATGGCAATACATTGGTATTCTTAATTAACTTCCATACATATCAAACCATTTATTTCTCCAAGAATCCTATGAAAAACAGTAAACTTAAAACACAGGTTTTTTTCCATCAATTTCTACGCCCAAGGCATCTGGTCCCAAGAGGAGAATAGGAAAAGACAGCACAAATGAAAGCTTTAATGAACACATCACTCTATTTTTTCACCCTTACATTACAAAGTAAATCTGATTTATACCTCTCTTTGTGTCAGCGCTACCTATTACTGGCTAATGACATTTTTTTTCTACCCAAATGGGATTTTCACAAATCATCCATTACAAAAATAGACAATACAATGATCAATA
Source organism: Pyxicephalus adspersus (assembly GCF_032062135.1). NCBI lineage: Eukaryota > Metazoa > Chordata > Amphibia > Anura > Pyxicephalidae > Pyxicephalus > Pyxicephalus adspersus. The sequence goes on from NC_092859.1 coordinate 35,599,328, forward strand.
TATGTCATGAACGGTTATCTAGCTTCTTCATTATTGTATTCTTTTTTCCTTTTTTCATCATCTTAAATCCATTGAAATCTCTAATTGTATTTTATGCTTACAGCATATTGAAGACATAATTATTGTTGCCAGATGTTTTTCAAAATTTTATTTTAATGATTTGTAGAAATGATGTGTAACATCACCGAGGGTAGATCATAGGGTCATTGCATGGAGGGGGTGAATCTTGGGAGGGGATCAAACTGGTCCTATTTTTAACAGTTTATGTAATTGGAGGAAGCATTTGCTTTACATATAGGTAGTCAAAGCTGAAAACCATTTAAAGTCAATTTGTATATGTCTAGCACTACTCACATTACTGACACTTAGCCTTCTACCATTGAGGCTTTTTTGCTTCCTTAGTCTGACCTGCAATACTTTTGTTGCATGTGATCTCCATATACAATTGCCCCCCACAGTCCCTGAAAGAAATCGCCCCCTGTCTTACATTGCGTTGTTCTTTTGGCACGGAAGATTCTTTGTGATCACAGCAATGTAATGATGTGGATACTCTCATCTCTGAAGAAGTAAGTGTAAAGCATAATCAAGCAATTAACAAGGTTTTGTGTAAATGGATGTGCAGTGAGATTTCCGGAGGGATACGTGGTATACTTATAGTAATTGTGGTTTATACATACTGTTCCTTTGCATTTTGTAAGACATTTTCTATTATATAAACATTGACATTTCCCACCATTGTATTCTACTGGATGAAAAGTAAAAATGAATAATATGGCTGTGCAAGTATATTTTCTAACATGATACTATTAAAATCCTAATAGGTTTTTGACCTATTGCAGAGAGTTGAACTGCAGGCAGGTATGAAAGATACAAATAAATGCAACACTACAACCATTATTATATCAAGAATACAGCTTTGATTATGTATCAAAGTTTTGCAGCCTACTAAACAGTATAGGCCTTATTTACTAAAGCTCACCAGAACTGAGGACTACCATGGGAGAACATGGGTGATGCAGCAAATTTGAAATGGATTTCCTAAAACTAATTTGCTATCAGTGGGCAAATGTTTTCAATCCTGGACCAAATCCATTTCAGGTTTGCTGGATCACCCAGGTTCAGTCTATCTTCTCCATTCTTGGAAAGATTTAATAAAACAGGTCCTATGCAAAGCGTAAAAGAGTGGAAGAGAGAAGCATCAAGGAACCAATTAGGTGTATTGCAGTGCAAACTACTGTCTAGAGTCACAGAGCTGGGAGGGGTCCTGTAAGTAAAGGTGAAACAGAAATAAAGTTGAGGTCACTATGCACACTAGACAGGGATTTGCTGTGGATGAACACAACTCCTTTGGTAGGTGAAACAGATCTCTGATATGTTTAATGTACTTAGCTGTTCAGCTTAAATAATCACATTATGTTTGCTAACTTATTTAGTGAGTATTCCCCCTTGGAAGTGTATAGCTGATAGTGTCTGTGAGCATTTAAAGCCAAATGTTGGTCAGCCAACCCAGCTGGATTGGGTAAATGTCATGCCACGTATGTGGGTGCCTTATTGTACATCAGACTGATTTCTTCCCTGTGTCTGGATGGTGACACTTCTGTTTGATCACTTTGTATAGCAGATGTTAGCTGCTTCTGTTTGCAGAGTTTTCGCTCTCTTGAGTAATGAATGTAATGCAATCACACTTCCCAGCTCTGAAGCCTAATTGGATAACGTAATCCTATAGCCAGCATGTCTTATAGCAGCAATTAACCTTCCCTCCAGTCTCAGATGCAATCAACACAAAATGCTTTATGTCAACATATCAAGAGTTTTTTTCTTGTTCACAAAACAAGTAATCTTATTAACAGGCGCTCTTATTACTCTGTGCTGTCAGGAAAACTGATGTTAGATTTAGATGTCTCTGTTATTCAGATCTTTTGGATAAAATAAAAAATACAGAATTTTAGTACAATACATCAATTAGAAAAGAATATATTTGTGTACAATCTGACACACCCACATTTAACGATATATGTAAGAATTCAGTGGATCTGATACATCAAATGCTGGTAGCCCTGTAAACTGAATACTAATTAGTGTTTATTAAATATGTATTAATTAAAAAACATGACATGCTATGTGAAGACATAATTGGAAAGTCTGTTATTGCTTTATTAAAGTTAATACAAGGTTCAAAATAAAACTCTAAATAAAATTATTAAACTGAACCCCTTCCCTTCCAGGCCTCAACTAGATGTGGTGGGGGGTTCTTAAAGTACCAACAAAGGTCCAATAGGATCCATGTGTCCCATCCCATGGCTTGCTGCTACCTAAAATATTTAATATTCCAATATTAACTTTTGTTAGTATTTGTACAATCTTATCACTCCCTCTTCATGTGATATTGCCCGTTATAAGTTATTTTAGCATTAAGTGTTTACAGATGGAGAGGCGAAGGTAAGGCTTTAGGGTCAGACTGGGGACCTGGGGTCCGACAGAGAAAGTGAAAAAAAGGGCCCACCAGCATCCACTGCTGTCCTGGCACAGTGGAAATTTTTTGGCAAGGCTGCAGGAACCAATGTCATCCTGAGGTTTGACTCACCAGAGGTTATTTCTGTCCTCCTGAAGGACAGTTGGACCCTTTATGGCCTTGATCTTCAATGAAGAGTGTGATCACAGCTCTGACTCAGCAGGCACTGTGTTGGACCTCTGCAGAGAGATCACTGTTTCCCCACGCAAAGCAAAGGTCCTTCTTTTTAACTGTGAGATTTTGCAAACATTTTTTTCCTTTTGCAGTGCATTTCACTTTAACTGGAATTGACTGGAACTGAATTTAATCAAAAATCGGGCTAAAAAATGAATCAAGAGAAATACAAAGGGCCTGATTTAATAAAGCTCTCCAAGTCTAAAGAGGATACACTTTCATCAGTGAACCCTGGGTGATCCGGCTAACCTAAAAAGGATTTTTTTAAAGTCATTTGCTAGAAAATGTTTTGAATTGTGGGCCAGATCCATTCCAGGTTTGCTGGATCCTCTCCAGCCTTGTAGAGCTTTATAAATCAGGCCTATAGTGTCTGCCATTGCTGACCGAAAATGCCCGGTTATCCTGCTCACTACCTTGCTTTAAAGTTGGGGCATTTCAACTTTCCTGACACAGGGTACACAGGTAGTTTGCATTTTAAAGCAGAGGTAGCAGTTCTATTCATGAAGAATGCTCAGCAACCAGTGAGCTGTCCAGTGCTGAAATAGGCTCAGCATGGAAGGCTTTTTACATGTTAATTCCATGTCCTTCTCTATAGATGCCAGCCTGCAGCAGTGAAGCCTCTGCAATGTATTATGGAAAGCTTTTTTTTTTGGCTCTTTCCCTTGTTGTGAGTCTGATGTGACAGTCTGTGACACCTCTCATTCTCTAAGTGGTGACACATGCTGCTGGCTAGCTGCCCCAAGTTTTTAACATTTAAAGTAGACATCTCGTAGTGGAGAATTGTGCCAGCTATTGACTGCAATGTTTTTTTACAATACAGCTAATGGCCTTGTTGATGGACATGGCAAATCAAAGAAGATTACTTTTAGCAGATTGCACGCAATATTTTGTTAATGTCGACCTGTCGTGTAGTAACTGTTTCACGTCCACAGCGTGCTTTGTCCATTCCAACAAATTGATCCTGGCTGTAAGTATTGGGGGAAACAATTTTGGATCTGTTTCATTAAAAATGCAGTTCCTAGGTTTATACATTACATTTTTAATTGATGTATTTTTATTGTTTGATATCATTTATATGAAACCTATCGTTGATCAATAACAGTTGTAATACAAGATGGGTTTCTTATGAAATAACTGTTTTCCTTCACACTATACCTCTGTGGTTAACATTTCAGATAAAGCAGTCTGAAGATAATAGAAGGAAAAGACAGGATTCAATGATTTTCTGTAAAAAAAAAATATTCAAAGATAGGCAGGTCAAAGTATGAAAAGTAACCAAAAAACACTGTATTCATATTAAATATTCATATAAAACCACAGTACATTCACTTAGTTTACTTTTTTGTCTCTCAGAATACTTCCTCCAGGTGTCTCATGTTAGAGAAAGTAATAGAAAGCAGACCCTGAAAATTTTCGAGGCTCAGGGCTTTATGGAGATTCTCGCCCCCTTCGCTTTGTAAGACAGTGTGCAGGCCCTTTGACTGGCAGATGAGGCTCAGAATTGTTGCGGCAGGGTGCATGGGCAAATATTTATAAAAATGCATGGTGGTGCCTGCTGAGCAGTGAGGTGGCAGTGAGCAGTTCATCACCGACAGTTGCCACCTGGTGTAAGAGGGTAAAATATTGACTTTTTTAGGAACTGGTGCAGTGTGGGAAGCCAAGCAGAGAGGAGCTGCACAGGACTTATTGTTCCAGTTGTCCGTGTTAAAAGATATTCGTATAGTCCTATAGTTCAAAATAAGTAATTAGGAGGGTTGTTTGAGATATTACACAAATTGTGCAGAGGACTCAGGTTCAAGGAGGTGTCAGGTTCAACAGTTTTTTTTGCAAATACAAAACAGATATAACAGAACATTTTCAGATATAAATTTATTGGACCAAAAGGAACTAAATAAGCTGAACTCTTTAAATATTCCAAAAAAAATGGTTGAATTGATCTGCCCATCAAAATAAGGACATTTTGTGCCACTGTGATAGAAATCTTGCAGTGAGAAGTTCAACCTTTGTATACTTAATATTCTCTCTTGCTTTCCTATTACTTAGGCTGCTACAAAAAGCTGTTTAATACCTACCTGTGCACAGCTGCCGGCATATTCAGCTGCCAACACCTGGAAACAGCAGAATTCAGGCAGTGCCCTTGATTGGTTGACTTTGCCCAAATGTCAGTCTTTGGCCGCTAAAGTAAGCCAAGCTTTGGGTCATCTTTAAAAGAAATATATTATGGAAGAAACGCATGAGCTTCATTGCAGAAAATGCTAGTTGCCTATCTGAGTTACCGACCCTGAAATCACGTCGAATGGATCCCATGTGATAATTCTCATACGTACATCTTCCAGCACGGTGTTGAGGCATGAGGATCAGTATGACATCTAGCCTACAAGATCATAATGGCAGTCAACCTATTCTCTTTTGTCAGATTGGTATTGTTTCATGATGGCAGTTCCTCTTTAACAAATAAAGCAATCATTGTTTCCTCAGTGAAGAACAGTTATGATTCAGCTCTAAACGTGGGTGAGAAGAACGTCACAGGAATAGTGTGTGGCTCCCTACCAGACATAAGTCTTCTGATTATTCATTTATGAGTAATTTTCTCTAAATGTACATACTTGCTGGTAAGGTTAGTCAGTCTGCTTTCTATATATAGAGAAATATCACATTTCTGTTTTGACGGATCAACAGTGGAAATTTGGTTCTCTTTACTTTTCAGACATGTAATTAGGAGTATTCAAGGTCTGAGCAAAAACTTTGGGTATAATAACAATACTGTCATTTTAAGGGGCCAGTCCAACCCAAAATAATTTTGGGGGTTTTATCGGTTATTGTTTTGTATTTCATGGCCCTGTGAGGGATTGGCTTCAAATGCACCTCCTGGGCTCTCCCAGCATACCCAGTCTGTCCATCCGAGCTACCTGGCGTCAGGCTGCAACTTCCCCCTGTCTTAAAGGCAGGTGCTCTTTTATTATCAGCTAGGTGCTTCCCAGCCATCACCAGTTTGTGGCCTGGTGGCAGCATGGAGTGCCTGGCCTATCCATTTCTTTCAGGATACTCCGGGGCTGGATCAAATCTGCAGCAACACAACTACTCATGCCCCTTTAATCCCTTCTCCAGGGCAAGTTGAGGTAGACGATGCCAAATACCCTTTAAATCTCACATCATATATTTCATTCTACTACAAACTCTATTGGTGAAATATTTGCGATAGTCATACACACCTTTTGTGCTCCTATTGTGAGAATGTGCTGTGCTGGATTTTTATTTATGCATTTTTATTTGTTTAATGTAAAATGTAACAGCAGGAGCTGGAATGTACACAGATGGATTGGAACACTCAAAACTAGCAGGTGGACAGAAATCGATTTGCAAACAATGGCAACTGTTGTAGTATCCAATCACCAGCACAACTGTACGAGTTGGCTGAACATCCTATCTTCCCTAACTTTTTGGCTAAAACTCTTCTGGACAAGCTTTCCAAAAGATTTTAAAGTGTGTCTGTGGGACTTTTTGCTCATTTAGCCAATAGCTCACTTTTGTGGTCAGGTTTGGATCTTGGATGAGAACGTAGTTTGCAGTTGGCATTTCAGTTGTTCGTGAGGGTGTTAGGTGAAAATTAGGTCAGGGCTCTCTATGCAAGACACTTAGTGTCCTCCATACCAAACTTATCAACTCACAATCATGTCTTTGTGATGCTGGTTTTGTGCACAATCATGCTGAAATAAAAAAGTAAATAAAAGTGAATAAAAAACTGTTGCCACATTTTTGGAACAGTACAAAGTCTACATGACTTTGTATGCTGTAGCATTAATACTTCCAGCAACTAAACTGGAAAATTTTAAGGAGTGCTCACAAACATTTGACAATATAATGTATATTTGATAGACAGACATCCACAAACTTTTGAGCATTAAGTGTAAAAGAAGTCCATCATTACCCTTTCCCCTGGAGGACATCAAAATGGCTCTATGAACTCTCACCGTGTACTAATGCTGAGAAAAACACTGAACTCATCATGCTATCCTCCTTGCAGGAACTAGTTTGGTTCTTAAAGACCATTGGGGAAAATATGGTTTAGTAAAAAATGGTATTTTCTCTAGAACTCAAGCAGGTAACATAACTCTAATAAGGATTGATAATTTCTCTTTACCACATACACTGCCTGGCCAAAAAAGGGTACACAGCTCAATATTTTCATTGATCACCTTTCAGCTTTGATTGCGGAACATATTCACATTGCTAAGCTTTTGAAAAGCTTATTCAATATCAAAACAATTATTTCCATCAAGAGTTGCATTAAAATTTTACTAAGATCTTGTATTGATAGGAAAGTCAGACCAAACAGTAAAATCTTCTCCAGAACATCCCCAAGATTCTCAAAGAGATTGAGGTTGGTGGTAAATCCATATGTAAAAAGTATGTGTCATGCTCCCTAAACCACTTTTCACAATTTAAAGTGTAACTAAACTCACAATTTTCACTTTCCACTTTACAACCCTTTAATGTTAAGTAAAAATTCAGTGTGTTTTTTTTTTTAAGTGCAACACCCTTTTTAAAAAAAAAAAAAGTGAAGCATCGCCCCCTAATTCTCGATCGCCTAGGAGGTCGAGAATGATGAGAGCGCAAGGCCTCCTGGGATACCTATGTCAGGCATCCCGGGAGGCTCTTGGGCGCTGCTTCTGCGCATGCATGAGCATCTCTGGAAGGAGCCTTTTTGCGCAAAAAGAAAAATTTGCCAATCTCACGCATGCTCAATTTTTTTCATCCTACGTCACTCGATCTTGCTCCTGGGTCGGGTGACATAGGAAGAAGAACAGGAAGAAGAAGAGAAGATGGCGGCGCCCAGAGCGCCGGCTTCGGGATGAATGCGGGACCCAAAGCAGGACACCCCCGGAGCGATTGGACTGCCCTGCGGGATTGAAGGTAAGTGCATTTTTTTTGCCATTTTGGGTTTAGTTCCTCTTTAAACCTGATTCTTTCCTGAATCTAAACCTGATGCAATAACTTCAAATCATACAACAGTAGTGTACATTTTAAGAAATGCTAGATTTTAATTTTAAATACAAATTGCGCATCTACTCTGAAACAAGAAGGCGTTACGTAAGTTTTCATCCGCTGATTATGTTGAATACAGAAAGAAAACAGATGGCCATGCAATAATGAAACCCTCATTGGCATTTCTGGATGACACCAGTCCTGCTGAATCCCCTTTGTCATGAGTGTAATTTTGATAAATGATCTGAATAGCTAGAGAAAATAAGTAACATTAACCGAATCACTGGGGTTACTGCTAAGAGGAGCAGAATGCACATATCAAGAGTGCCGGAACCAAAATGTAATTGGATTTTGTAAACTAAATGAAACAGGGCTTGTAAATAATGTAATCAACTTCTCCATAATGGAGTGCCTAAATGTGGAGTGTGGTCATTAAAAGGTATTTTTCTCTTTGATATGGAGTCTGGAAAAATTAAAAAAAACAAAGAAAATGTATATTTAGGTATAGAATTTCAAAGTTGATTAACTCTGAGATATTTATAATAAAGCATAGGTGGTCAAAAGTCTTTGAGTTTGAATTGCTGGGGTGTATTACGGTGTTTACCTTCTTATAACCTCTAGGTGGTGATAAAGTACACTTTTGAATGACATAAATAAAAGTAGTCATATTTCCATAGATAATTATGCATCACAGCACCATCTATAGGTGAAAATTGAGTATTACATCTTAAAAAAGGAGAAAGCCTAAACTCATAAAGAGATGGGTCAAGCATCTAGGTGACATTTTTTTAAATAAATATTTAAAATATAGTCTAAAGTATTTAGACACATTTTCCAAAAAAATACCACCTTAAGATAAAAAAAAAAACCTTAATGTGTCACCTGTAAACAGGTTTGGTGTCTTGTTTACTGATGTAAAAAAGTGACGTGTTTTACTGGCGTAAAACAAAACTGATTTTTCCATTAGGAGAAAATCAACATGTTTGCTTTAATTCCCTTTCTTCAAGTAGCATAATACTTCACTATGCTTTTTTTCTGCCACCAGGAGTTGGGAAAATAACCATTACTTCCAAGTATACCCAATGCTATTAGGTTGGTGCATGGTGATGGGCCCTACACTGCTCCACTGAGCTGGGGTGAGTCTTCAGCTATGTAAAAGCCTTACATAATGGCCCTGATTTGTTTAAGCTCTCCAAGGCTGGAGAGAATACACTTTTACCAGTGAAGCTGGGTGATCCAACAAACCTGGAATGGATCTGGTCCAGGATTCAAAGCATTTGCTAGCAAATAGCAAATTACATTGAAGAAATCCATTCCAGGTTTGCTTGATCACCTAGGTTCAATGGTGAAAATGTATTCTCTCCAGCCTTGGAGAGCTTTAATAAATCAGGCCCAATGTGTTCTCTACTCAATTTGAAAGTGGGAGCAAAGCACAGCCTAGGTTCACTTTAGGCTTCAGTCAGCCACTGCTACCAACTAACTTTACTGTCTAACAAAACTTGCCTTGAGTTGGAATAACAAACGGGCTTGATTTATTACAGCTCTCCAAGATTACAGAGGATAGACTATCATAGGAGAACCTGGGGGATCGAGAAAACCTGGAATGTATCTGATGCAAGATTGAAAACATTTGCCAACTAATAGCAACTGAATTTTAAGAAATCCATTCCATTTTTTATGGAGCGCTTTATTACATCGGGCCCAATGTGTAAACATATTTTTAAGTTTGCCTTCTCACGCTGTGATATTTTAATAATTATGTCTGTATGAGGTTATTAAACATAAAGACCTAACTAGACATGTATGCTGATCAGAGTAAAAAAGGAACATTGAAATTAAATTAAAAAATGTACTTTTGTTATCAAATTTTTTATTAAAGAATTTGTGTTGGCTGTAATCACACAATTCCACCAAATTACTGTAGAAAGCTAGAGAACAAGAAAAGCATTTAGCTGGTAATACAATCATAACGATGAAGGCCAACATAAACAAATTGGCAGTTAAATAATACATTAATAAAATCTTATATATACAAAGTAGGGGAACCCTTGGAGGACTGAGGGACTTTCTATTTTAAAGAGGAACTGTTTGGTGATTGGCAGAACAGAGACAAAGACAAGATTATTGACCAGAAAAATAGGTGTTCCCTTTATTCAGATTACAATATTTACAGGTATAGCATCAAGTGATTACCCTAAGTTATCTTTAAAAAGTCCACAAAAATGCTGTGTGTTGTCAGAGAGCTACAACATAGGAAAATGTGCATTGCAGTAAAGTGTATATATATACATACATAGTATATATATTCCTGTCCCGGAATCCAGTTTACCCATGCTGGCATTTCAGCAGTATTATTACTGTATAAAAGTTGTAGAGCAGACCATGCTCACTCTAACCTCTCCTATAGTGGAGAATAATGTAAATGCTGTGATTTACATTTTAAAGTTTTGCATATGTTAGAAAGAAGCAATGAACAGTGATAGTATAACAGCACACTTGCTAGCCATTTGATTAGCAAAACCTTTTCAGCACGACAATGATGAGAAGTTGGCAGTACCAACATACAAGCTCTTGTCAATCATGTTCTTTTCTTTCAAGAAATATATATTAAAGATACATTTGTTATTTTGGGTTCCGGTGACAGGACACGAAATTCTCCAAGGGATCCCATCAACAGACAATTCATAGAAAAAAATGGTATCACCTGCAACTTGACAGCTTATTTTAACAATGAAATATGTTTCTAGAGTACAGAGCTGCCACTTACACAATAGGAACTTTCCCGAAAGGCCGTCAAATCGTCTGTTCTTTAGCTTCCTCCGTCGTTTCATTATAACTAACAATAAGCAGCATGGCCAGCTTCTGAAGAACAAAAGTCTTTTACTGTTTCCGGCACTGACATTCGCTCAAGCTATAGCATTCATAAAGCTTGTCTTGCTTGGACAAATGATTGGGGTTTAAATGGTTGGAAAATGTGGTGGATAATCGGGATAATTCATTAAATGATTCTGGCTATTTGGATATATGACAAATGGGGAATTTTGTTGAAATTTCTTGATTAATAGCAAAGAATCCTTAAAGAGACATTATGATAGTAATGCTTGGTTTTCTATTCTGTTCTAAAACTTATTCTGTTCCAAATCATGATTCTTGTCCAAGTGAGCAAGTGAGAACTACAATTTTTTTTCACCCCCCCAGGGCAGTGTTCAAAAATTTAGGGCTATCCCCCACAATCATACATTTTTCCCACAAAACCTCTCCTTTGCCTCAAAATGTCCTCCATCTTCTGGGTTGGGTGATGCCCGGAATCACCCAGCCCAAAACATTTGGCACATACTGCAAGTACAGAATGCTATGACCCTGCACTTTGAGGAAAAGTCACTTTTTCCAGTTTACTGGTACAGAGAATGATGCTGATGTGATGCGCTTTCTCATTCAGTAAGGACTACCTAGACAGACAAGAGGTGAATAGGAACCTATGGATCCCAGGTGACTGCCCTAAAGACAATAAAAAATACTATGCAACTTTTTAACAGCTTTTACAGTAAAGAATTGTTTTGTATGGGAAGAATAAATCCCCAGTTATAAAAAGTGCCTTTCCACCGAACTTACTACATGGACCAATTCATATTTCATATCCGTTATGAACTTCTTCTAAAAAGTTAAGACATTCTATTCAGATACATCCTCCATGCCCATCATTATTAAGTTGCCTGACTCTGCACTCATACAACATTTTAGGGTCCTTGCCCAATCCAGGGACATCACCAGGCCCTTTCCCTTCACTAGCACTGATGAGTGGTCCTTACTGGTGAACTAAAGAGTGCTCATGTATTATTATGTGATTGCTATTATAGCTGTAATACTCAGAACTCTTCAGTAATACTCTCCTAGGGGGAGGGACTTTGACAGTCCAGGATTAGAGGAAGTGGGATGAATTTGGCCCAGAGGCAAATGGCTCTAATTCAAAAGTGTGTATTGGAGCAAATGCTGTGTTTTTTGAGCAATTTTATTTTTTTAGTTGATTTGTTCCTCCACTCCATACCAAACTTCTCATGATGCTTTAATTACAGAAAAATAAATATTAGTTTAAAGAGTACCTGTACTCAAAAATAAAAAACAAAACAAAAACACACTTACCTTCAATCCCACAGGGCAGTCCGATCACTCCGGGGGTGTCTGGCATCGGGACCTGCGTTGCCTTGGCGCTCTGGGCACCGCCATCTTCATCTTCTCTTTTGGGTTCTTCATCCTAAGTCACCCGACCCAGGCTCAAGATCGGGTGATGTAGGATGAAAAAACATTTGCTGATATCACTGCGCATGCCTTCCTTTGAGCTAAAAGGCTCCTTCTGCGCATGTCCGGGCATGCAAAGAAAGGAGCGCCGAAGAGTCTCCTGGGATGGCTGACGTATGTATCCCGGGAAGCTTTGCGCTCTCATTCATTCTTGACCGCCTAGGTGTCTGAGAATTAGGGGATGGTGCTGCACCCTTTTTTTAAAAAAAAAAAACAGAATTTTTACCTTACATGAAAGGGTTGTCTACCCTTTTATGTAAAGTGAAAATTCTGAGTTTAGGTACGCTTTAAGTTAGAAGCAGTATCAAAGATAAAGAGCTTTTATGCTCTTCCCAGTAGTGGCCTATTGCTCATACTCTCCCTCTATTTCAGTCCTGGAGCCTCTGTATAATATGTTGGTGCTCCTGGGGGTTTTGGATATCAATGTCCCTCACTGCATGTTAGTTCTGTCCTGAAACCTTATACATCACTGCAAGACACAGCAGTGATATAGGGATCAATGTACGGAACTAATCTGAGTGATAGGCAACATAAGCCTCCAACACTCCCAAACTTATTGAATGCTAAATAGTCACGGAGGTTGCAGTGCTGGAATGGAGGAAAGGTAAAAGACATGTTAATGTGAATATAAAGTCTCTTCTATTGTATGTCTGCTTATGTTGTTGTTTCTTTTTTCAGCCAACAGTTTGGAATCCTCTTTCCACATTAAATGGCCATTTCACTGTTAAAAGCCCTATTTCTTATAAATTGCAATTTGGTCTGATGAATTGCCATTGTATTACCACCTTAAATGATCCTTTTATCACTCTCCTCAATAGACATTTCTTTATACTCCCCACTATCACCAGCCTGAAGCTTGTAGTAGTGAGAGCAGTGATCGCCTGTGCAGTAATCTTTCAGAATTGACTTTTCCATTGATTTTGTAACAGCTGTTAATGCTGTCATTGTTATAATAACCCTAATAGAGGTAAAATACCACTAAACACAAAGTGGACTAAATAAAGTGTTCTAAACCATAGTGAGATGAGCTTTTACAGTATAAATGAACTATGGTATTTAAGGTATCAAGAACATAACAACTAAACAAGGGCAATAAAAAGGCAAATTGAACTTTTATCTCTTTTAAGACATGAAAACAATCACATGCTGCAAAAGCTGGCATTGCATGCACCTATTAGGTCTGTGATTTACTAGGACACCCAAATTCTTCTTCATTATACATTCACCCCAATATACCCAAACTGGATTACTAGATATGCTGCATATATGTTTTTGTCCCGTCACTATGCTTTTTATTTATACACATTACACTTTTGTTGTCATGTTGTTGCTCATTCACCTAGTGCATCCAGGTCAGTATGTGAGTACAGTATTAACACAAAACAGTAAGGAAGACAAAATACAAATCTTATGGCTCTAGAAAGAGTCACAGGAGTTTTAGGAAGCAGGGAGATGGGGATAACAGATCAAAAGAGCGTCTATCCAAAATCTTTTTTTGGAGAGTTACACCTGAAATAAAAACTGAACTTTAAAAGTTACTGTTATTTACTGAAATAGGTAAAAAAAAAAAGGCACTTACCTTGATAGGTGAAAATCCATCAGTCCCTCCACAAACTAGAAGCTGTGGGTTTCCCATTCAGTCTTCACCGCTGTGGCAGTAAAGAAAGAAGGGAAGGGGTCCTTTCTCTTATTTAAAAGGGTTTAGATAACCTTTTATTTAGGTATTTTATTATGGTCCATTTTAAAGCCAAACCTCAAGCAAACTTTTTAAAAAAAAAAACTATTTAAACAAAGTTTAAGGGGCAGCTAGTAGTCTCCTGTGCAGCAGCACTCTGAACTAATCTATTCTATTTTATGCACATATTTTAAAAAAGAGGAGAAATGACTTTAGTCTGCTATCACTCCTTTACTGATCAATCACAGGCTAGGGTAGGAGAAGTGAAGAAGCTGCATTGCTGTGAGCTCTATAACTTGTATTTTAATATAATGTACTTTATAATTATATATGTATATATAGCACAGTTTTCTTTTGATATGTATTAGTGTGAGTAAAAGTAATGACTTATGATCTCTTTATATCACACAGGAATGCTGGACATCAAACAGAAGCTATGTAAATTCTGAATGATGGAGTGTTCATGGAAAATCCTTGTGCTACTAATTTTTATATCATTGGCTATCCAATACACTGCCATCAAGTCTCTGAGGACAAATATGATGTCACCGTGCACCAAAACAATGGTGGAGAACCGATGTGGAAACATAAAAGGTAAGAGAATCGGTTTGAAAATTGCTTCGACAAATCAGCTTTGCTCTTAGATGAATGTATGTGACCCGGTGATTTATCATTATTATACTGACGTGTATACTTCATATTTTTTTTGTTCCCAAATGTTGTTGATGTTATCTGTACAGATCATTAACATTTTATAGGCTCCAGCTCCACTCATCATCCTGGCACCAAGCACACCTTCTCCCACAAACAATTGTACAGACATCCATTTGACACATCTGATTAATATCTGCAGTATTCTTCCTGCTGTGTCCACTTTCAATAAGAATTCTTTGTTCCTGTTTAAGCAGTTAGTGTTTGGAATGGTTGAGGTGACTGTCAGCAGTCTGGGATGCAATCTTTCTGCTGTCACAGATATTCACACGCACCGATGTATCAAAGATGTGTGTGATCAGCTGGAGATTGGCTCATTCAGCTGAAATTGCTACCTACACAAAAAAAGAAAATAGATATAATGACCAAATGCTATAATGCACCACAGTGCCTGGATGATGAATTGTATTTGTTGGACAGATAGAAAAATAAAAATGACAACTTGTTTTTAGACCTTAGTAACATGGTTTCCAAAAAGAGCAAAACAGCAATAATAATATCCTGCCAAACAGCTTACCAGCCAAGTTCAAATATTTATATATCAAAAAGATTTGTAAACCTCTAGGCATGTATATGAATCAAGTGTGTTTAATTAGTTATATCATATAGGGCCAGTGGTCCTGCATTGTATATGAGGATGTCAGGAGCCTAGCAACATCTTGGAGCATTGGAAAGCAAAGAGCTATATATATATATATATATATATATATATATATATATATATCTTTAAAACAAGTAACAACTGAAACCCCTAGGTCACATAATTTGTTGATTAAAGTCCATCTGTATGAAATCAAAGTGTCCCATGACCAAAGTGCACTCCAAACAGGTCAGGAGCAAATCTGTGGAGTAATGGAGATCAGGGCTGGGTTAACTAATAATATCCCAAGGGAGCATGGCCTGGACATTGAGGGGTGAGCATGCATTCCATTGGGGCTCCCGTTGCTTTCCAGAGAAATTTGATTTTTGTTTTTCCAAAGACTCATCCTATGCACAGGTGATGGAGTGAATGCAGTGAACAAAGGGATCAGAATGCAATAAATTCAGTGGTATACACCTCCTACAGAACTATCAGCATAAAATGCAGAATTAGACAACATGACAACAGCTTCAGTGGCTTCAGAACAAAGTTTATGTTCTTGCATGATGCAGTGCAGCAGCCATGTTCTCTACATGGTAAGCGTCCAGGAAAGTGATATTGAATTGGTACTTCAGGATCTTTGTGATCCCATCACTGAAGAGCCATTAGGGTCTGGTGACTTGGATTGCATAGAACTGAGGGGTGTAGGTGAAAGCCTAGAGATCTCCCCTTCTCTGGTTCTGTAAGTGACTCAAGTCATTCTTTTTCTTTGACTCTACTAGTATCTCAACAACCCCCTTTGTCTGAAATGATTATTATTTTGGCTTTAATAGAGGCTTCACTCAACAGAGCTGATATAGAGATCTAGATTTCTAAATTATATATTATTATATATATTATAGGCTACTCATTAGCGGACTTTACATGATGTGAAAAGTATACAACCAAAGCCACAGAGAGAACAGAGAAGCTAGAGGTGGTCACGTCAGATGTTTGCACACAGGGTGCCTCAGTTGGAGAGACTGGCAGCTTGGGACCAGTGGACATTGATGGAGGCTGCATCACTTTTCCAACTTATGTGTTACATGAAACACAAAATCAGAGAGGCTGGTAACAGCTATTTCTATTCTATCTGATCCTACGTAAATTGGGGACCACAAATTTGTTATGCTTTCACATGAACCTTACAGATCTTGTTTCTCTGGATGACTGGCTGTCTCTCCCTTCTCCATCAACCCCTTCTTTTGGCCCTCTCCCAATAGGATTAAAGCAGTTGAGGGCTCCCGTGGAACACACTGGAGTTTCAGCTCAAGGTGATAGAATTCCAGTGGTGTTAGGATCCTGATTTGATCCCATAATTCTTCTGGTGATCTATGACTAGTAATGTCCTGGAACAATCTCAAACAAGATACCCTATTGGAATAGCATATACTGGGCTGTTAGAACAAGTTCTTTGGTTATACACATGGAGTCTCCTGCAGATTCTGCATTGCTGTGTTGCCAGTGTTCTGACATCTCGGAGATTCTGGGAATTTGTGGTTATAATAATATATTAAGGATTTGACATTTACGTTGGTTTCTTGTACTTTGTCCCTTCCTTTTTTTGTACATTGTATTTTGCCAGGGTCTCTCTTTTATCATGCCCTTTTCCTTCTTCATTAAACAAAATTCCTAAATTTGAATATGCAATGAAACACTATTACAACCATTATAACAGAACAGAAAGAATATGGCATCACTACAAACCTGACAAAAGAAAGCAGCCCATCTTAATTTCCAAAACAGGCAAGGAGGGTATTATTTAGAGATGCCATAAAGATACCAGAGATAACACTGAAAAGCCTGCAAGGGCCCACAGTGTAAATGGGAATAAATGTCCAAGGCATAGCATAGAAGCCATAAAAACCTAAAAAGAAAAAAAAGAAAACAAATTGGCAGTTTACCTAACAGCATGTGGTTTACTCCCTTAAAACAAGAAGGAAGGTTCTCTAGTTAGACGAGACTCCTCCTGTACAGCCTGGGTGATAATTTTTCAATTAAGAAAAGTGTGATATGATTAATATTGAATGATTAAGACATTAAGTTGTATAATAAATACTGGGAGATATCATTTATTTTTATACATTATTTGAATTGACTTTCCATAATTTACTATTACAGATGACATTACAAGAGCCTTGTGTGAGGATATCAACACTCGACAAAGCAGAAAACATATATTAATATTTGCCACTGCCAGAAGTGGGTCATCTTTTCTTGGCCAGCTGTTTAACCAAAATCCTGACGTCTTTTATTTGTTTGAGCCCCTTTACCTTGTCCAGTATACACTTGCGAACAAGCAACCTGCCATAGACAGACTATCTCTTCTTGGGGCCTACAGGGACTTGCTTCAGAATCTGTATGACTGTGACTTTTACCACCTTGAGAACTATATCAAACCGCCACCTAAAGATCACGTGGCATTGTCATTTTTTAGACATGCAGCAAGTAAGGCTTTATGCGCACCACCTGTATGTAAACAAGAAGAAAGACTTGAGGAAAATAAATGTGCAAAAAGGTGCTACAAGATAAATATGACTTTGGCTTCTACTGCTTGCCGGTCATATAAATACATGGCCATTAAGATAATCAGGATTCCAGAGATTGACCATCTGAAGACGCTTGTAGAGGACCCTCGACTAAACCTAAAAATAATTCAACTGGTCAGGGATCCCAGAGCTGTTCTAGCTTCAAGGATTAGTACTTTTGGAGACCAATACAGGCTTTACCAAATTTGGAACTCTTCTGGAAAAATGCCCCATAACTTAGACCTGAACCTCATCAAGAACTTGTGTATTGACTACAGTAGGTCAGTAGAGACGGCCTTTAGTAGACCATCCTGGCTAAAAGGGAGATATATGCTTGTCCGATATGAAGACCTTGCCAGAGATCCCATCAAGAAAGCCAATGAGATGTACAACTTTGTAGGCTTAGAATGGAAGGACAATCTCACTGCATGGATCGAGGAGAACACCAATGCTTCTGTCCCTTACAATGTGAACAAATATACCACAAACCGAAACTCTTCAGAGACTCCTGAAAACTGGAGACTTCGTCTGCATTTTAACATTGTCCAAGCTGTGCAGGATATATGCAAAAAAACCTTATCCCAGTTTGGATATCAATCAGTAGACTCTATACATCAATTGAAAAACCTTTCTCAAACCCTGATTGAACCAAGAGAATTTTTACCATTTGTTTAAAACTGAACACCAAACAGATATAAAATACACAAATTATTGCAATTGTATTTTGCATTAATTTGTACATCATTAAATGCATTTTTAAGGAAAGCTGTAGAGGTACAGAACCTGAATTTGGTTTTGTATCAGCCTACATCAGTCAAACCAGTTCAGATTTAAGAAAGTGGAAAGGGGACCAAAAATGTGTTAGCTATGATAACAAACCAGCTGAATACTACAGTGAACATACAGAAATGAGAAAATAAAAAGAGCACTAGCTAAAGCAGCTGGAGAAAATTAATTCTCAACTGACATACTGTGCATAGAACTGCGCCTTTCATGTGAAAAAAAAAAATCAATCACTTTAATATAAACAAGAGATGACTTCCTTTTTAAAGTTAAAATATATTTCCTATTTCAGTGTAAATTTGTTTCTTGATAAAAAATGTTATTCTATATGATTTACAGATGGAGAAAATTGTTTCATATTTTTCTTTTATGTAAATTAGAAGAATCTAAAAAAAATAGCTTGCTTGTAAAATTTTAATTAATTTACATTGATTTCTTCTTATCTTTTTTTTTTCTCCTTTGTGATATAATCCTTTTTTCTTTAAAGAAGCGCTCCGGTTTAATGGAAAATATTGTTGTGAAATGAGGAGCTTAAAAATGCTACAAATTTTCTTCCCGTCTATCAAGTGGGAAGCAGAAGCCGCCCAGAGCCTAAAGCGGACAGAAACTAAAAAAAAATTAGAAAGTCAGCAGGTGGTAGTGCCAACTGACAAAAGAGACATGAAATATCCTATTTGTAAAAAAAATAAATTCCCAGTTCCTGGTGGCTTTTCACTTCAGCTCTGCAATGTACGGTGCAAGCGCCATGTAGTGTAGGGTTCAGCTCACATTGCAAAGTGTGGTGCCGGGGGCAATGTAACTTCTATGTATGCACATGAGTTACATTATCGATGGTCATCCAATGGCAGAAGAGGATTGTCGTCCCCACGGAAGTCTGCTGTTGAATTTGGGGTGAAAGTGGCAGCTTCCTAGAATGCGGCAATGGCAGGATCCTCAACCAGTCGTGGCTGCAGAACCCCTGCACACAGGTATGTCTGTGACATGATTGGTAAGTTCTGTGCATACTTGCTGATTATTGTAGAAGCTCACCACCAACCAGTAAGTACAGCTCTGTTGTGAAGTGTACATTTCCATGTTTATGCAGGGTAAAGTCAGAATTCTATTGAACTTTACCCTTTCCCTAAAAGAACAGTTATCTTACCATCACCTTTGGGTATATAAGAGCATATGAAGCACTTCCCTTGCCTATGTGACCCATATTTGGGGTTGGAGCAAAGTTTTTGTTATCTCTTCCTCTTGGGGGTTTAAATAAATGGTAGTGGAATAAAAACTGGATATGAATCTCCTATGCCATCATGAGAATGGTTTTTGTATCTATACATACACTAAAGAAACATGGCTGCTTTCCTATTAAGATACAAACACAAATGAATGAGTAATGGAAAATCAGCTGTACTAGTAATTCAGTTCAGTGCATGCTTCGTTTATTTCGCCTAATGTATTGGTGAACTGGTAAACAAATTGTCCAATAAAAGACTTATACAGTGGTATAGTATAGTGGGTGCCCCTAGAAAAGGAACATATCTATGTGACATCCCTGTACTAAGACAGAACCATACGTCTGTACAAGGACAGAACTATAATCAAGCAGCCGTAAATCCAAATGTTCAGCCTTCCTAAAAATGTGGCTTTCATTAAAAGAATGGTGATCCTGCCATGGTCAGACACCCTCGTGACAACTGTCCCCGTCATATGCACTCCTGCTGGAGACAACGGGTGGCTCTGCTGATTCACATTTTGCAGGTACATTCTATCAGTCCAGTGCTAGGTTAGCAGTTACTGCTGGAAGAATTGCATGTGAACAGAACTGTGCTGAAAAAGACTGAAGGAGATCCACAGCACACAGATGTAAAAAAAAATTATAATTTATTAAAATAGAACATGTAAACTGCTTAAAGAATTTAGATACACTTTAAGGATGTATACTGTTTTTTTTGTATTCCAATGACATAGAGGGGCACAGTTTTCACCCTATTGCACTATGTTTAAAAATGTCACCATTGAATTACTTACCAAAAGGTAAGGTGCAAGGGGGAAAGTTCTTGGTAGACGGACCTACTCCTACATTTTCAGAGCTGGAAGCTATCCAGTTGAAATACAGCTAGTTTGCCAGAATGTGGGAACAGAGCGTACTATTGGCTTGATTTGCCATGAACTACAAATAGGGAGGGGTAAGCCATCTTTAAAGTGGAGCTATCACTGTGAGTTTATAAAAACCCTGCTTGCCTGGTTGGTGTTCTGATCCTCAGCTTTTAATACTTTCTTGAAACACTGACCCAGAATGAGGATGCAGCTCAGGAGTACGGCTAATTGTCACAGTATTATTAATATTAAATATTTATGTAGCGCCAACATATTACGCAGGGCTGTACATTAAATAGGGTTTGCAAATGACATCTCCATGCTTGCTTCAGATTTATGACCAATAACTGCTGAAACCCAAAGATCAGATTTTCATGCAGACAATTAGCATTCTTAAAAAGAATTCAGCATTGGCAGTTTACATAATTATCACTGGGGAACACATTTTTGTTGAGTTAGATCTTACACTTGTTTTTTTACTAGTTTTTGGGTGGTGAATCCAGAGTTTTTGCTATCATATCCAGTTTTTACGATACAGGGTACCCTCCATTTTTGTCAAAAAACATACAAATTTTACATACAATGAAAAAATAATGAAATAACTTATTCTACCTATATTCTGGTTATTTCAATTTCTTTTGTTCTCACAAAGGATTTATTGTTACACTATGACATTTTTTTTACAGTAAAACATTTGAAAATAAATCAGGTAGGCGGTTAAAGTAAAAATTTACACACAGCTTTTCCTGTAGTGTTCAGTGTTAGGACAATCCTGCCATCATATGTACCGTATTTTTCGCCCTATAAGACGCTCCGGAATATAAGACGCACCCAATTTTAAAGGAGGAAAATCTAGAAAAAAAAGATTCTGAAAGATTATTCCCCTTC
>NC_092859.1:35621100-35641674 GCF_032062135.1 Pyxicephalus adspersus
TGCAAAAAATACGGTACATCCCATCAGTCAGCCGTCATATGTACATCCCATCTAGCCTGATACCGTTCTTCCATAACCTTAAAGTCTTGGTGGAATTGTTCACCTTCCTCATCTCTGACTAAACCAAGGTTTTCCGGGAAGTTGGAAAGATAGCTATGCAGAAAATGCACCTTGATGCTCATATTGCAACCAAGCATTTTGTAGCTCTCCAAGAGTTTCTGGACAATTTCTGTGTAATTATTTGCTCGTGTGTTTCCAGGAAAGACTTTGACAATGGCTTTGAATAATAACCAAGCATTCTTTTTTTTGACTTCTGACATTGTCCTGATAAAATGTTCATCTTTGATAAGCTGCCGAATCTGTGGACCACCAAACACACCGGCCTTTAATTTTTCAAATGACAGGCTAGGAAATGCCAAAATGAGGTACTTGAAAGTCTTCTTCAGTTGGCAAAGCTTTAACGAACTGCTTCATCAGACCCAGTTTCATGTGCAGAGGCGGGCATATAATATTCTTTTTATCAACAAGTGGCTCATGTAGAGTGTTTTGATGACCTGGTTTTAGGGACGATCTTGGAGGCCAATTCCTTTCCACCCAATGCCTCTCATGAGCTCTGCTGTCCCACATGCACAGATAACAGGGATACTTGGTGTATCCCGTTGCTGACCAGGAAGGAAGCATACTATTTTAACGTCAACACAGATGACCCAGTTGTGTTGGTAATATTGCAACAACTCAATGACTCTCTTTATGTCTGCATATTCTTCACAAAGAGAAACTGAATGGCCAATTGGGACTGACCCAAAAATATTGCCATTGTGAAGGAGGACACACTTTAAGCTCCGCTTTGAGCTATTGATGAATAGTCGCCATTCAGTTGAGTTATAGATTGGAATTCCCAATTCCTCCATTAAACCAGGTATGTTATGGCAATACACAAAGCCACTGTCAGATCTAAAGTACTGCAGAAATGCTATTTCTCTGGTTTGAAAGTACGATACCGTTGTGCCTTTTTCAAGTACGTTTTTCTCACGCAGTGTTGATGCTAGGAGTTCTGAAGCCTTCTTTGATAGGTTAAAATCACGTATTTCATGCTGTTCAAATTCCTTATGAACAGTCCTCTTCAATTTCAAACTCTTCATCATTGTTCTCACCTAGTTCATCACATATCCATGTTTTTCAAGAGGGGGTAGTGTAACGAAAACCAGCCACTGGGCGTATAACTGATGATAGACTAGGATACTCTAAGTTACATTTATTTTTCTTGGTATATCCTGAAGTTTTCACTATACAAAAGTAACAGTCACTGAAATGATCTCCTGGCTCTTGCCAAACCATGGGTATACCAAATGGCATCTTATCACGTGTTCCCTTTGTCCACATCCATAAACTCTCGACACGCTGTTTGCAAACCTCATGAGGGGCCCAAGACTTATCTTGATCACCAAGTTTAACTTTGAAATATGCCAAATAGGCTTGCTCCACAAATGTGCTGATGTTCACCCTTTGACCGGGAATGGTGAAACTGCCACAGATATAACAAAATGAATCAGGGTTGTTTAGGCAATTACGACGAAAAACAGCAGAGCCAGACATGATCTGAAAGAAAGGAAATATGTGTGTAAGTAGAAAAAAAATTTTTGCTTATTCACTATGTAGAGCAGCACACAACCTCTGACCACACTGTCTTTCCTGTAAATGAATAGCCTATACAAATCCACGCTACAGTAATCGCATTAATATAAGCGGTATTGAAAAAACCTGACGTGACAGAAGAAAACTAACTGCACTTTCAGAATTAGCATACCTATTTCAGTGTAAATAAGCTTAAATATTGAAGTCAACAAAAAATTTGTTCAAAATTGTAATCTTTCAGTGCTAGGTCCAATTAATGATAATAATGTGCGGTACAACATTAATTTTTTAACATTAACCATCCATATTTACACATTGACCAAATTTCAAAAAGACTCATCCAACTGATAAAAAAAAATTACACTTTAGATTTAATGCTGAATTTCCTTCAGATTCGATTTTTTCATCAATTCGGAAGTGAGAATCTGCCCATGTGAACTAGTTATTTTTACAGTTTGACTGAAGTCTTTCTGTGCTTTTCTCTTCCTTTATTGGATAAATCTGTATCCAAAGCACAGTGGCTACTTAAGAAATATACAAGGAATGTGTCTAGGGACAATAGAGCAGATTCGGCATTCCATACCAGGAGATTACAAGTAATTGCAGGACATTCTCTTCAAAGATATTAGAGCCGTAGTTTGCACAAAGAGCGGTCATGACATCATGTCTGAATTACATGCTAGTAGAATCAATGTCAGTGTACTAATGCTAGGTTGGTGGCTAAAAGTTTAATAGTAAGAGGGTAAACATGACAACTAGCTTTTTCAGAATAAGAGCTAAGCAATGGCAGCCTTATTACAGGTTTTCTTCAATCTAAGGCAGCGATCAACAGCCGGTGGTTCGCAAGAAAATTTTGGTGATCCGTGGTTCTGGTCGGTGCGCCCCCTCGTGGAGTCAGGAGAAGGATCCCGCTGGGAGGGCGCACCGACCAGAGCCGCAGACCATGTCCCCCATATGGATCGCAGGCGCAGGGAAGTGGGCAGGTTGTGTCTCTGGACTAGGACTAGGACTCTCTGCAATAGGAGAGTGGGCGAGTTCTGGCATCATGACGTAGATAGCTGTAGATAACTCATCTCTACAATTTCCAATTTAGCCACCAGAGCCCCACAAATTACTCTGGTTGTTTAGAAATTCTCAAATTGTCATTTTACCTTGTTTCAGATTACTTTCCTGGCAAAGGTTAACCCACAGGACATCAACCTCATTCAACAAGTGCTGGATCACCAGTGCGCCTATCAAAGGTGCCCATCCATGGGGCACATTAAAAAACTTAGTATCCAGTCTTTCTTGCATTGGCAGCCTTCTCACATACAGTTAGGTCCATAAATATTTGGACAGAGACAATTTTTTTCTAATTTTGGTTCTGTATATTACCACAATTAGTTTTAAATGAAACAGCTCAGATGCAGTTGAACTGCAAAATTTCAGCTTTAATTCAGGAGGTTGAACAAAAAAGAAAAAAATTGTGAGGAACTAAAGCCTTTTATTTTACACAATCACTTCATTTCAGGGGCTCAAAAGTAGTTGGACAATTGACTCAAAGGCTATTTCATGGGCTGGTGTGGGCAATTCCTTTGTTATGTCATTATAAGTTAAGCAGATAAACGGCCTGGAGTTGATTTGGGGGGGGGGTGCTTGTATGTGAAAGATTTTGCTGTGAACAGACAACATGCAGTCAACGGAGCTCTCCATGGAGGTGAAACAAGCCATCAGTAAACAGAAAAAAAAAATTGAGAAATAGCTACAATCTAGTTTGGTACATCATGAGAAAGAAACAAAGCACTGGTGAACTCAGCAACGCCAAAAGACCTGGACATCCACGGAAGACAACAGTGGTGGATGATCCCAGAATAATTTTCATGGTGAAGAGAAACCCCTTCACAACAGCCAACCAAGTGAACAACACTCTCCAGGAGGTAGAAGTATCGATATCCAAGTCTACCATAAAGAGAAGACTGCATGAAAGTAAATACAGAGGGTGCACTGCAAGGTGCAAGCCATTCATAAACCGCAAGAATAAAAAAGGCTAGATTGGACTTTGCTAAAAAAAAAAAAAATCTAAAAAAGCCAGCACAGTTCTGGAAAAACATTCTTTGGACAGATGAAACCAAGATCAACCTTTACCAGAATGATGGCAAGAAAAAAGTATGGAGAAGGCGTGGAACAGCTCATGATCCAAAGCATACCACATCATCTGTAAAACATGGCGGAGGCAGTGTGATGGCTTGAGCGTGCATGGCTGCCAGTGGCACTGAGACACTAGTGTTTATCGATGATATGACACAGGACAGAAGCAGCCAAATTAATTCTGAGGTGTTCAGAGACATACTGTCTGCTCAAATCCAGCTAAATGCAGTCACAGATTGGGAGGCGTTTCATAATACAGATGGACAATGACCCAAAACATACAGCCAAAGCAACCCAAGAGTTTAATAAAGCAAAGAAGTGGAATATTCTTAAAAGGCCAAGTCAGTCACCTGATCTGAACCCAATTGAGCATGCATTTCACTTGCTGAAGACTAAACTTTGGACAGAAAGGCCCACAAACAAATGGCAACTGAAAGCCGCTGCAGTAAAGGCCTGGCAGAGGATTAAAAAGGAGGAAACCCAGCATCTGGTGATGTCCATGAGTTCAATACTACAGGCTGTCATTGCCAGCAACATTTTATTTTAAGCTTTTTAATTTGTCCAATGACTTTTAATCCACTGAAATGAAGTGATTGTGTTAAAAAGGCTTTAGTTCCTCACATTTTTATGCAATCTTTTTGTTCAACCCACTGAATTAAAGCTGAAAGTCTGCAGTTCAACTGCATCTGAGCTGTTTCATTTAAAATAATTGTGGTAATGTACAGAACCACAATTAGAAAAAAAGTTGTTTCTGTTCAAATATTTATGGACCTAACTGTATGATGAATACATTGGAATATTGAACATAGTTAGAGCTGAGCTGAAGTAACACAGACATTTCTTTGGCAGCTTGCCATATTAGAGCTGGGGTCCCCAACTGTCAGGTCGTAGGTTGTGAAAACAAGGCCACAGCTGTCCTCATCGACCTCAGTCTTCCATGTGACAGAAACAATCCATGTCCTCTCTCCTATCATTTTGTTCAGCCAATCACAAAAGCTGGTTTGTGTAATTGCCTGATCGAAATGTCAGTAGAGAAGAACCTGCTTATCATTGGCTGAAGGAAATGACAAGAAAGAGGACAATGATCCTTCCTGTTACAGCAAACACAAGGACAGGTGCGCTCTATTTATTATAAACTTTATTAAGTTTCATTACGTACCTGAATCCCCCTGTCCATAGAAATATTTTATTGCATGAAACCAGCCTGTGGTGCAAAATGGTTGGGGACCATTGTACTACAGCAGCGGTCCCCAACCACCGGGCCGCGGCCCACTACCGGTCCGCGGCGGTGTTTTCAGTGGGCCGCGAGTACATGATCCATTATTGAAAACGAAGCGGCACCCAACCACCATCCGCGGACCGGAAGTGGTCCGCAGCGGTGTTTGTATGAGATGCCGGTAAATGTACACAGTAGTCTGTGTACAAGCAATGCGAGCACATGACATGCAGCCTGATTGGCTGTCAGATGTCATGTGATCGCTTTGAAGCAGCAGAGGTGCACAGAGAGAAAAGAGAAGACGCCAGAGTATGTTTTCTCTCTGTGCACACCCCAACCCCCCCCCCCCCCCCCCCCGGTCCTCAGAGAAATTTCCTTCCGTGAAACCGGTCCCTGGGGCCAAAAAGGTTGGGGACCGCTGTACTACAGTATACAAAAAGCTTAGAAACACCCCAACACAAATGCATATAGGCACAAAGTTTATTTCTTTACCTCACCACAATTCACAGTTCAAGTGGGCGACTACTTCAGTACATATCTGAAAGGAATATTAAAAATACAAAGGGTGGGAGACCAAAGATAAAAGCAAGTTATTGAGTTTAGCACAACGATTTTGCACAGTGGCTCTGCTTAGCATGCCTTAGTAAACACAGCAAATAATTATAATATATAAAGAGAAAATAAGCATCTTGCAATGTATAAAAATATGGCCGCTACCACTTTCAGGACCTTCAAAACAGAAAAAAAAACAACTGATAAACAAATAGAACAAAAAACCTGCTAAACCAAATCTGTTTACTGCACCCATTTCAGTGAGAACAGTGGGTGGGTGTCAGTTGTGTAGCAATACAATGAATACAAAGTAGAAGATGAGGGATCACCCAGGTATTTCAGATCTGGGTGCATTCCATAGGGTGCATAACTTCTTTTTTTCCCCCCTTTGTTTAATGCTTTGTAATACATGCACAGAGAACAAGCATGCAGATAGGTTAAGTCAGAATGCTTAAATGTCCAGCCAAAGAGTTATTTTTTATCATTTTTTCTTAGCCATTGTCATAAGGACAGGAAATGAGGCAAGGGTGCTCTTATGGGACCCCTTATCACAGTAAAACCCAACAGGGGTTCCTGATTCTCCCCGGTCCAAAAATAGTTTTAGATGGACATTTACTTACAAACTTTAATATTTGTTGAGGGTCAATGACATCAAAAGACATGAAGTCATTGAACCAACATGGCAGCCCATCAACTATATATACACTAATATTTTCAGAAGGGGAAGTTAGCAACAGAAGCCTTGATACCTTTCCAGCATATTGGTCCTTTGATGACTCCAAAGAGAGGGTAAAGTTCAGATCGCTGGTAACCTACAGAGGCCCCGAGAGATCCAAGTAACTGGTTGGCCGATGGAACCAGCTGGTATCCACTCAAACTGAAATACCTGGTTGGGCTGACTGACCCTTTAAACAAAAATAGCTTTATACAGCATGCTACACATAACGTAGATGGTAGTGTAATAAGCATTTGTGCGGTGTACCTGAGGGTTCTCTATAAGGCACTAACAAGATGAGGGAAATAACAATAGAATTGAACTATTTGGTTTCTTTTTTTTTTCCACCAATTACAATAAATTAGAGTAGAACAGCTTACTGGTGGAAAAAAATCTACATTTTTTTTTTGTATATCTAGACAAAATTTTTATTTCACTTTGGATAGAGTAGGAAACAGTTGGTGTCTGTTTTATACTGCTATCTGAATAGCTTCAAACTCACTTTCTGTCCTGCTGAGTGCAAGTTCACCAAACAGGAAGTAAGAGAAAATGTCTTTACTGAAGTCCAGGTAGCAATAAAACCCAACAGGAGTTCCAAATATTCCCCACTCTATGTAAAACTAAAATAAAAATATAAGGTTTTGGCCAGATGTACTCTATATATAATGTACTTACAGAACTGTGCTATTCATAATTGTTGTAATCTCTTTAATATTGAGCTACCATCATCCTCAGCACTACAGCTGACATTTTAAGTGGTTGGTAAATGGAAGAGTTGGGCGAGGGGCACTCTAGTTTGGTTCTGTTGGCATATCATGGCATAAGGTAAGGTGAATGGGGATTGGTCAGAGTTCAGTCATATTAAGGGGGAGGGGGGCTTTCACAGAATCTATAGTCAAACCAAAGCTAAAGCAGCTTGAGGTATGACTGAGCACAAAAACTAGATGCATGGCAAAAAAAAAAAAAAAAGTTTTAAAGTGTATGTAAACTTTGTTTTTTTATTTTAAATAGTGTTATATGGTATGTGTAAAAATGTGATCTAGTGCCGACGGAGCATACACTTTACATGAGAAGTTGCTCTTGTAACAGTCCCAACATAAGTTACATATTTATCTGATATTGGGTCGAACGTGTCAGGATAGAAATATCAAAGCTGCCACTGAGGATTTGCTTTTGTGGGTACAATTTCAAAAGTTGTCATTCTGATCCTTATCAAGTCAATGTTGCAGTATTTTTAACCTAACAAGTTACATTTGAAGCCTTCATCTTCAGATGAAGCCAGTAATGGAGAGATGGGTAGAACACTGGCACAAAATATTACACGAATCATGGAAGGAATAGATGAGAGAGAACAGCATTTGAAATTCTGGAACAAACAAAGACGACTCCTATAGGAGCTTCACCTCTACTTATACCATAGCAATATTCTACTCCATCATCTACCAATACAATTGCACTGACTTAGTAAACCATGAAGGAAAATTTCAATAGATTAGGTTACATTATGTTATTGCTTCATCAGCCTAGCCAAACACACACAAAAAGAAAAAAAACAAAGTACTAACCGCTAACCATAATAACACATATATGTGCTGTGACTTTTTATCACATAATAAGCAAAAACACACGCATAAAGAAAAAAATAATTCAGACATAAATCCTCTAAACAAATGGCTTGGTAGACGTCACTGTTTCCAGCAAAAAAAAAAAAAAGTCAAAATATTTTGGTGAACGATACAAACACATGACTTGGTGTAATATAAATGTAACAATTGAAATGCAGTGTTAGTGAACAGGTAATAGTTCGTGTTCACTATACGACCGATTCTCCGTTCCGCTCGCTCGATTAGCCACACTGCTGCTACAATAACAAGTGTCCTATGTGGCGTGGCATTGGCTTGATTTTTCGGCAAACAGATGGTGGCTGGGACAGTCCTCTAGAATAATGTGATTGGCTCAGTCAGATTTGTCCTTCTTTTTTCCAGACACTTTATTGGAGACTGCTGATCCAACAGCGGCTACGCCGCCAGTGACTACTGACACGCCACCTTTTACGATGCCAACTCCTATACTGGGTACTGACGTGACGGCTGTTTTCGTCACTTCAAAACTTTTTCCTCCAATCCAAGCGACTCCACCGATGGTGGCGCCAACTGCTCCTTTGGTAATGCTAAAGATCCCACGAGATACACGAGAGATCATGCCAGGCTGTTGCTGAGGGTGGTCCTTGACGGTGTCTAGAAGATACAAAGAAAACCTTATTAACATGTGCAGGTCTCAATTTCTTTTCCGCTCATCTTGAACACTATTGCAAGTTAAAAAGAGAACCAGTCATGATGGCAGCTGCCAAAATACTAGTTCAATAGCGGTGATTCTGCTGTTTTAACTGTAATGTAATACGAGTCATGGACATGCAAAAAGTATAGTGATAAGTAGCTCCGACATTTTTTTCTTAGGTAGAAGCCAGCAACAGTCACTAGCTTTTTTTTTCCTTTTTAGAAGGCTTTCACCACCAGAGGGAGTCCAAGGGAAGGCAATGGATGGATTTTGTCATGGAATAAATGACCAGCATCTTGTCTTCCCAACATCTCCATCTAGTGGTGGCTGCAGGGAAAAAAAGATATAAAATACCTTTTAAGCAAAACAGTCAACCCCTTCAAAATTCATTTTAATAAAAGGGTTAAAAGTAAAAGAATGGAGCAAAAGTAAAGAATGGGCACATATCAATTATTCCCTTTTCACATCTTGTTGTGTTTTAAATCCGAGAATGATAACAAGATTAAAGTGAACCTGTACTTTTTTCTGCCACATAAGCATTTTACTTATAGGTAAATAACCATCAATATTAGATTAAAAATACTTTTACCTTAAAAAAAATATATAGCATTCTGTCACTTAGCCCTTTTTAAGTGCCAAAACCCAGTGACCACATTAGTTAAGAAGGAGTTTGATCCACAATGAACAGATGTCCGCAATAGTTTCCAATAAAGAAAACCAAATATTTTGGCCGTAGATACGGCCTAAGGTCTAATTCATTAAAAATCACTTTTAAGGGATTAAAGTTTAAACTCTTACAAGGAATAAAGAGGAATAAACAATAGTTATAAATTTGCTGAACATCAAATCATACCATTGTTAATATTATGGCATCATATCAAGCGTCTGAATCTGTAAAGCAAAATTAATTAAAGCCAATTCTCCAACCCCAGGAGATGGCTACATAGGATGAAGGTGGCCAATATTAGACAGGAAATTGGGGCAAAAGCACCTTTTCATTTGGTGCGGTCACCAAATTAAAAGGCATAAATTGCTGGCAAAGACCATGTATTTTAAATGTTGACTTTAAGCGTTTTCTATAAATCTTTTTTGGTTTTTTACTTGCAATATGTGCTAGAAACATTTACAACACCAGGAGACTCCATTACATAACACAGCCTCCTAGGCCCCTTGAATGTCATTACACTGTTTTTCTAGTAATGTTTAATTACTGTCTGTACTGGCCCAGCTCCTTACATAATCTTTTTTGTAGCTGGTGGTTATAAACAGAACACACTGACAGCTGAATGGCTATGGACGTACTATCATGGACTAGCAAATTACATGCATAAAATAATGGTGTTGATGGTCAGGTGATCTAATCTATTTAAAGTTCACCAATCCTTTAGTATTAACACGGCTCTTCTGATTTCCCTATGTGCACTATCTCAAGCTGTGACATGCTCAACCTACAGCGACCCACAACATTACACTTAGTGCTGTACAAACCATCCAATGTCAGCTGAGATATATAAAAAAAATAAAAAAAGGTCAGAGAACAAACAATACAACAATGTAATGTAACAGATGAAAAATATGTGAACTTTTTATTTTGATTTTCATTTATTTTTTCCCCCCCAAACAGAAAGTGTAGTCTTTAAAAGGCTTCCGCCGTGACGTTGTACAACATCTGTTCTTTTTACTCCCGAGTACAGCCCGTCCTTCACCCTGAGCTCAGACAGCAAACAGAACACGTTCTCACCTCTCCTCAATTCATACCCTGCCCGGATTACAATGTGCGGTAAGCCCCAACATCTCATAAAGTAGGTCTTCACCTGTCACATCAATGAAACAAACAGCAATGCTTACTGCACTAATGGAAAATGTGAGAATGAAAGTGCCTGCTGCACCAGCTCTATCATCTGCCAGAGCAAAGCTTCAATTATTGAGAGCTGGGTGTATAGACATCACCTTCCCTGCAAAATAGTAATGCCGTGCTGTATTAGGAAATATATATGGGCACACTGTGAGCATCTCACAGAGTGAATACTTGAAGCTCAACACACTGTGCTACTCTCCAACCACCCCTTCATCCTCTTGTGTAGTGGCTCCTGGGATTTTTTTTATTAAATTAGCCCTGTATGGTGTAACCCCTCTTTTTAAACTCTGTGATGCAATTCAGGGAGCCAGGAGGAGCTCAAAGTCTCTGCAAATTATTATGTTAGCAATCAGAGGCAGAGATAAATATCTTGCTCCCAAAGCTTGCCTAGCTGTTTCAGGGACATGGTCTCCTGTGTTATGAAGGAACTCTGGGCAATACTAGAACTTGCTCTATATCCTCTATGCACAGCTGGTCGCCCAAGGATGCTTGTCCTCTATTGCATGCTTGTCCTCTATTGTGTTTGTGTGGTGCAGGCACATAGAAATGCCATTTGTGACAACTTTCTCATGACTCAAAAAACCACTTTGGGAGTGAAGTTTAACAGAAATGGATTTCACAGCTGCTGCCTCTCACACACTGTATCAGCTCATAGACATTCCTGGAGTGCATCTACATGCAGACCTCACCATGTAATACCTACACATGGAGCAGACACTAAATAACTGGTAGAACAGGTAGAACAGGCAAATAGTTGACTTCCCAATGTTAATGCTGCCTCGTGGATACATTGTGCAACGTCCTACCTAAGTAATCCAATCATGTAGATCAGTGAAATAAACATGTTGTAAATGCGTTTGATCTTCTGCGAGCCTACACACACCTCTTTATATTTCTTATGCAAATCTACAATCAAATTCTAACGTGTGGCTAATGATCCTAATCTTCACCCTCATAGCGACATACAGATTTCTTGAAGATCCAAGGTAAATTAAACACCAAAATTCGAAACACGTCATAGGATTAACAGTAAAACGGTGAGTAATCCATAGGCTCACTCACAATGTCACTGCAGCAGACAGAACTGTACATTCCAGCAACCAAAATAGCTCTGTCATCACTATTGCCATTACACCTGATATGATATCTGCTCATGCCACAGAAGCAGGTCAACAAGACAATCATATAAACACAGACTATTTTCATATTCCAGACTTGTGACACTGGGTCAGACATGCAATCATAGGATTTGGTGATGAAGTATACTTTATCATTGCTCCACACAGACCTAGAAGAAACCTGACAGAATAAAACATATAGGAACTGCATGTTACTAAAACAAGCTACCTGACCACACAACCCCACATCTCCTGTATGTACAAGGATGAGGTCATTTTAGCGGCAGTGTCACAGTTGCTGCCTGTCAATTTCCTGACCCCATCCCTGCACATTATAAGTATGCAAGGTTAGTCCCTACACAGGGACTGGTACTGGTTTGCAGCAGCAAGTCAGAAGAGGAAATTTTATTTATAAATTAATATAATTTTAATATAATATATTATATAATATATATTATAATATATAATAATAATATAATAATAATAATTTTTTTTTATACCAAACCATTCTTAATTTTCTATAAAAGGGACTGAAGACATATTAAAATATAGTCATTGGGGGATGTACAGTACAAAGGAACAACCCAGGGACCTGTTCCACAAACATTAGAATAACCAACACTGTTCTACTCAAAAATGTTTTTCAGCTGGGAGGGAAACTGTAATGCAGTGCTCAACCCAGGAATTTTTTTGAGCCGGGTAGGAAGATACTGTAGGCGAGTGTCAGCCCCTGTATTGTGACCCAACTCTTCAGTAGCCACATAAAAACAGCCAGGTGGTTACTGAAAAGTGCCTGGGTGGTGCGCCCAGCTAAAAGGGGCTGGGGAGAACACTGTAATGGGTTGGTCAAAAAGCTGGTGGGGCAACACATGACGCATTTAGTGTTCCCAGTTGTTTGTGCCATAGGTATCCAGTAATACCCAGAAATCAGTCCGTTTTCTACCACCCCTCTATACTTCATCCTAACTTTCTAATCCCCACCCATGAGCCATTTTACATTACCTTTGTATTATGCCCCAATTGTCCAGTGTCTCTGTATTGTGACCCAACTTTTCAGTAACTACGCAAAAAAAGCTGTGAGGTTACTGAAAAGTGCCGGGTGGTGTGAGGCTGGGGAGAACACTGAACAAAGGTATTTCAACAGTGGCAAAGCACACAATTCAAATCTTTACCGCCTGTCCAATGTGAAAGATTTATCTTCTGTTCTAGTAAAAAAACTCTATTAGTTTGGATTTCCAAACCACTTCCTGTTTCAGTGACAGTGGACACTAGATTTAATAGATGAGTAAATCATCCTAATTATGACTTAAAGAAATGACAACTTTATCGGACTGTTAAGCCTAACCTATCTCGGGAACAATTAAAATGAAAGGTTTTCCTGTGCACCAACTAAACTGTGGAAATCCCTCCCCCTTTCTCAAGTAAAACATGTTAAACCAAATCTAATTTTGGTACCACCATGATAAACAGGCTAAATTGGTAAAGGACAATCCCTTAGAGAGAAACTGCAATTACCCTCTGGTGACGCCTCCTGTAGATAAGCAGGGACCTCTTCTTCTGGTTGCTGTGTCTGATTCATGGTGCCTGCAACACAAACACAGTTCTTGTAATTATACACAGCGATAAACCAGTCGGCAGAAGTATATACATAGTTATTTTTGTACTCCGTCCATTCTAGGACACACAGCAACAATATGCAAAGTATTGCAAAGATGTAAGGATATGTCTGCTAGTACAGAGATGACCCCAGAGACTCAGGCAGAATGCAGACTGCTTTCTTCTGCTGTATAGTATGGAGTAAAAACAACACTGGGAACCATTTACAGCAGCCAAGACTTCAGGACATCATATTTTTACTGTTCTATATTTTGATTAGTGTATTTTACATACAAATATAGAAGTTACTTCCCCCACCTCCTAGATTGTAAGCTCTTCGGGGCAGGGTCCTGTCCTCCTCCTGTGTCACTGTCTGTCACTTTAACGTACAGTGCTGCTTAATATGTTGGTGCTATATAAATACAGGTTAATATTAATAATATTAATAATAATAATGAAAGTGCTCTAGTGGTTATCTAGTGGTTACATACAGATGTAAAAGAGCTCTAGTGATATTGTAGATCAGAGAAAAGAGAGGTAGTGAGGACTCGTTCACACTGGGGAATGCAATGGACCGCACAGTAAATGCACTGATGCACTGTGTTGCCATGTATTGTAATGTAATGTATTGTAATATATGGTGCTGTCCCGCCCTGGCTTTCACCAGCCTTGGCTGCATTACCTCTCTGATCCTTTCTCCATCACAGCCAACAACACCACATACTGCTTTTCTTTTTGGGGGAACATGTAACTTCCTCCGCTATGACAGCGCTCAGGTCTAGCAGTATATCTTTTGTCCCAAGCTTGAAGGAGTGGTACCATATCCCTGCTACCAGTGATTACATTGCAGAAAGGAGGAGAAGAACGGGCACCATCAAGGAGGAATAACTGAGCTCAAAGGGCCTTCATAAAGACACGGTCATTTGTTCTGCAATGGCCAGGTGACAGTGCTTACTCTAGACTTTCTATAACTTATTATAATAGCAGTTTCTCTTCTGGTAACAAATAGGAATTGCTTTTATGGTATCCAAACAGAGCAATGTTCTCCCCAGCTCCTTTTAGCCAGGCGCACCACCCGGCACTTTTCAGTGACCACCCGGCTGTTTTTGGATAGTTACTGAAAAGTTGGGTCTCAATACAGGGGCTGCCACCCACCTACAGCTTCTTTCACATTTTATTAATAATAAATAGTAAAATGGCTGAAATCCAGTAAGCTCCCAACCTAGTTTTTCAGCTGACAGCACAGCACCTTTCCTGCACAGAAACCCCAAGCACTGTTAGTCCTGCTTTATATATATATATATTTATAGTCTTGCTGCAAAACCTCCCTTTGATGTGATGAGGAGGAAGTGGGAGGGAGATGTTATGTTGCCCACAACTGGAATACTGTGTGACTGACAACGAATAACAGGTCAAAGTCCTTGTTGTCTGCTAAAAAGGAAGTTAGAAGAACAATGGGTTTCTGCTGGATCAATAGGTTAGGATCAATCAGGGTCAGTATAGGAGGGCAGGTGAAGACTCAGGAAGATATTAAAGGGATACAATATAAAGAACACAGGTAAAGGTGAAATGAAAACCCTAGGGGAAGGGGGTGAAAAATCTGCAAACATCCTTAATGACAAAGCTAAGTACTATGTGAGCTTGCCACCATACCCCAGACCCAGGTGGCTTTTTATCTAAAACTAAATCTTCCCCGGTATTTTCACCTAGCACACTTCCTGCCCTAAGGTGAACCCACATATTACATGGACCCAGCTCCTATCTATTAACAGGTAAAATAGCTTTCATAGCTTTTAAAACTAAAAGATTTATGCTAGAGGCACATACTGGGTAATGCGGAATAGTTCAAAAAAAATTCTAGAAATGAGCTTTACAAACAGTGACTTGAGGGGATGTTTTTACCTGCGTAATAAAAGCAAACAGATCATTCAGTGAGGTTCCCAGCTACAGTGATCACCATCCGCTCATGTCACAGCTTGTCTATAGGCCTCTAGGGCCCATGTGTATGTCCCATCCTACATAGCCAGAAGCTCCTTCACGCCTTCACAGGATACGAACGCATGTTGGGTACAGAAGTGCAGTGAGGTATCCGAGATCAAAAAAGATCCTAGCAAGCTGTAATTGTAGCTGAAAATGTTACCCAGTCTTCTACTAAAACACACACATAGTATTGTGTATTATACTAGTTACGTTTAAAAAAAAAAAAAAAAACAGTACATGCCTGCAATACGCACAATTGCTGAGGTTTTATCCCTACAAAAATACTACAAGTAGCAAAATATACAATATATATATATAATATATATATATATATATATATATATATATATATATATATATATATATATATATATAAAATTAAGCTCCTATCTGGCTGTAGTAAGCAGTCAGCGCTTAGTCATGTCCAAGCTCTCCCCTGCTGGACTACAGAACATGTGGATAAAGAAAGGGGAAGGTGATTTATAGTCCAGCAGAACTGATAACAAATTCATAATTAACTTCACCTTTAGTGAAAATTACTTGTGACCTATTACTGGCTTCACTTAAGCTGCGTACACACCTGCAATTTTTCTCGTTGGAAAGGATCTTTCACGATCCTTTCCAACGACAAAGGACTGCACGATGCATGAACGATGCTGTACATACAGCACCGTTCATGCTCTATGGAGAGGGGAGGGGGAGAGCGACAGAGCGGCACCCTGCTGCGCGCTCTCCCCTTCCCTTTCATTAGGATCGGCTGTCGTCCATCGTCCATGGATCCGGCAGGTCGGTCGTCCGGACGATGGACGACACCGACTGTACACACGGCAGATTTTCGCCCGATAATTGGCCGATACCGATTATCGGGCGAGAAAAATTTGCCGTGTGTACGCAGCTTAAGTTCCAGGACAGAAAGATAAACCATGACTGCCAGGTAGCTGGCATAATTAGAATGGTAGCCGGCACTTATGCTCCAGTACCGGGTCTCTTTAGGCCAACAGCCCCCGGAAACACTGGGCAGATTGTACAATATTACTGAAGGGAAGATGTTTCCATTGAAAACAATGGTGCACAGTCCTCACCAATGCGTTTGTTGAGTGCTGTATTTCTGGTTGCGGTCTAGCCTTCTTGTCCCTGCAAGCGTGCTTTTCTTAGGATGAATGGCACTGTGTGTAAAACACATTTCACATGCTTCTTAAAACACACACAGCTGCACAAGAGGCATGCACACCCCCCCCCCCCCTCCAAAAAAAAGGCACAGAGAAAATAGGTTTTAATAAATATAATATACAAAATCAATGTATGATAATCCATGCTTGGAAAAACATGAAAACTGCATGCATTTATAAATGTAGAAGTGTAATCGGGTTCTATATGTCCTGGGTTTAAATATCATCTACATACAAAGCATTTAATTAATCTTTATGCAATGGGAATTATGACTTTACTTGTCTTCCTAACTGGAATGCTCTTGGGTCAATGACTTGAAAAATACAGATGTCAGAGACAGCCAGTCAACAGGCATTTTCCAAGCCACCAGCAATGGCAGGATCAATATTAACTTAATATTAAATGCCAAAAGATTTCCGTCACTATTTTGGACAGAATAGGAAATATATAAAACTGCTATTTTTTATTTTTATTTTTTTTTGTGTGTCCTTTTCAATAAATTTCCATTTATCTCCACAATGAGGCAAACACATTCTTGGGGCAAGTACACATACAGTGCACCTAGAAATATTTTTAAACTGAGTGGGAAGAAATTGTAGGCGGGTGTCAGCCCCCGTATTGTGACCCAACTCTTCAATAACCTCCCATAAACAGCCAGCTGGTTACCCAAAAGTGACAATGACATGAGTGGATTTTCACTTATAATCAGATTTGAAATTGCAAGAAACAATCAGATAGTGAAACTGTAGGTAATTCAACTATCAACCAATCAAGCGAGACTATTATTCTTTGGGGGGGTCTAATTGAGTGTAATATTAAATATCAATCAAATGTATACAAGCTCCATTGTGTATAGGAATGATCCTACATACCCTTAGGAGTTTCAATCATTTCTGTCTGGGAAAGGAAATAGAGAGGGAATAATCTCATACATGTATGTGCCCATTGATTGGAATAATGATCAGTTTGGTCAGTTAAGTGCAAAATTTGCAGCTGATCTTTCCTTGTTCTCTAGGCCCTAAACACATGTCACCATATTCTTATTAGAAAGGTTCCTATCTTTTCTTGTACTGGTAGTTAACAGTTTTCTATTTCAGAGATAAGAGCGAATCTTCTCACTGGGGACAAAGACAGTGAAAACATAAATAGGATTCTAAGCCCCTACCATTTAATTAAAACTAAAAAAAACAAAAAAAAACAAACAAAAAAAAAATGGCTTTTGATATACTTAAAAAAAGTACAAGACAAAAAGAACAATACAAACAAATGACAGCTAAAACTACAATGCAAAACAAAAGTAAAATGTCACAGAACAAAGTCATATTGAGTCACATAGTTATAAAGATTCCTCCAAACTAAGAATAATCTGTAATATCCCAGACAGAGATCCAATTCTGCAATCATAACTTCAGCATTATTGTGCAAAACTAAAGTCTAATGTGCGAGGCGGCAGCAGCAGATAAAGTTTACACTTCACTTCCAGCGCTGCATTTTGATAATATCAGGTTTTTAAGCTGAACAAAAGCTGTGTAGATGGGAGGAGGCCTGGCTCACCAGCACAGGGAGGCTTTTCTTCTATCCAGTGACGTGGCAGAGACTTAAACCTGATCCCTGGCTTGCTGGAACCTCTGCCACGCTTTACAGCAACATTTCCATGTCATCCCAGGGGATGGGGAACTATTTACCTACACACCATGCATGTGGCAGGAAGACAACCCCCTCCCTGATACACAAATAACTTCTATACAGAGATGGCTGGAGTTTACATTGTGTCAAATGCAAGCAAGAAACTTTAGAGGATAGCACTTAGCTGATCAGAGGGAATCTGGCCAGAAAAGGGGAAGGGGGGGGGAGCAAGTATAAAAAATGAGCAGCCATTACAGATGGAACTTAAAAAAAAACACAGCTACTGTACAAAAGCAGATTTTACATTTACTATTTCTAAATAATGGCCCACAGTGTGCTAACTATTCAATAACAATTATCACATACCAATTAGAGGGGCATACAATACGAAGTGATGGGGTTCACTCGTGCAAAATCAGTCATAATTTCATATCTGTTTATTACAAGACACACATACATATATCATATAAATATAATATCACACATCACACATGCATCACCTCACATAAGTATACCATATAAACCAAGGATGTCCACCTTCAGTCCTTGAGGGTCACATACAGACCCCCTTGTATACTATAACTTACTAAAAATATGTGCTGATCCTGACCCCTCGAGAACCGGGAGTTAAACCCCCCTGGTACAGAGGAGGCTTGCTGTCCATACTGCACATGACGTTCTAATAGCCACAGAACAAATAATATAGTTCCTGCACTGTCTCCAGGATTCTACACACTTTATTACAAAGTTATGACATTGTCCACATTGTATTCAGAATATTCACATCTGCTAATTATATAATACACCACTATAGAGGGTGGTACATCAAACAGTTCTCGTTACCTTCACTTCTTGGAAAGGTGCAGCACACCTTACAGAACTTGTAAAGTCAGCACAATTCCCTCACTCAGTCCCTACAGCTAGAACATTGGGATCAGCCCATTGCTCAGAATGTGGATTCTACAGTCACCAGAATCATCTACAAAGACAATATTGTCACCACACTGGGACCAGACCATCCTATACGCCATATTAAAAAATAAACCCAAAGTTGTTGACGCATAGACCGTAGGGGACTTTTTGTGGTTTCCACAAAAACTGATTGGTGGGAATCATACCAGAAAATGAGCAGTTACTAAATTTAGCAGCTTTTTATGATGGGAGGAACAAGCAAAAATAGCATCAGTTCACCACGTAGTCTGTAATACTAGCACTGCCCAGAACAATCCGGTATATGATTTCTGATGGCTCTACACCATCCTCTCTCAACTTTACAAACATGGAGAAACCCGTGAATGAACTTTCAGTTTTCAAGGAATCGCTGCTAATAATTAAATCCACAGGTACATAGCATAAAGCAAACAAGACATAGGAAGAAAAAATTATCAACAGCACCGGCGGTCGCTGGGGGAAGGACCTCCCCCGCGCATGGCGGCCGCTGGGAAAAGGACCTCCCCCGCGCATGGAACTTTCTAAATTGGTGGTCAATGGAAGAAGGACCACCTTACCAGGGTGATGGGTGAGAGAAGGACCTTCTTACACAATCCCCTTACATTGGACTCACTGCAGTCCTTGCAAGTAGGGCAGTGACAGCCGCTCACAAACATCGGTGATCTACGTACGGCGGTCCATCATGGTTACTCATGACGTGACTACACCCAGCGTAAAGTCCTACAGCAGCCCATCATACACATCCTACTAATATAATAATACATCACTAACCAGGCCAGTCCTATCAGTGCCTCTGTCTGGGATGGTCATTGTCCCGGTTCCCATTATTGATCATTGCCCTGTCCTGGCATAGCCCATGTCACTCTACAACCTGCTACCCATAAGGAGCAAAGTCCCTACTGTTACTTATCGCATAGTCCTTACTACCAGATCTGTCCGCCATCATCCATGGCACAGTCCCTACCATTGGCAGGTCTGCTCCCCCAGTCCCTACTGATATCAGTTCACCTCATGGACCAAAACAATTCGACCAAAACCCAGCATGTGCCTGCAGAGGTCCATGGCACGGTCCCATATTACTCCCATCACCTGCTGCTTGTACAGTCCATGACACTGTCCTTATTTGTATGCGTGCTGGCAATGGTCCATACCATGGTCCCTGATGTCCCCTGCACCAGTCCACAATACAAACCTATCAGTGTGCAATATTCCCATACCCAGTCCCTGGCAGCACATCACACAGTGCATAATAAGCATCTTCTGGCAACTGTCCATGACACCGTCCTTAATGCAACCAGAGCCCCTCCATCACTGCAGCGGTGCCCCTCAGTGCCACCACGGTCCGTACTCACCGGTACTATTCCCGCCTCTCTACCGATGACTGGTCGTATCACAGCCCCGGTGACGGATCTCCCTCCGCCGCTCTGCTGGCTCACACTTCACTCTGCGGCCGCTGCAGACGTGGCGCCTGACGCATCCTTCCGCTTAGCTAATCGCGGCTGCCCTCTGTCTCGGCCAATCAGCCCTTAGCTCAGCGCAAGTGACGTGGAATCTCCCAGATGTTTCTAAATTCTTCGCTGTGGTGATGGAGGGGGCAGCTGTGTGCAGGAAACTCACTATGCTCCTATATACAGTACATGCCCTTATACCCCCCTGTGCCTGCCCCCTCGTCACCTGTACCTGCACCTATACCCCCCTGTGCCTGCATCCATCTCACCTGTACCTGCACCTATACCCCTCTGTGCCTGCCCCC
>NC_092859.1:35643298-35663396 GCF_032062135.1 Pyxicephalus adspersus
ATGATTTATATAGTGCCAACATATTACGCAGCGCTGTTCGTTAAATTTGGGTAGCAAATGAAAAACAGATACAGACAGTGACACAGGAGGACCCTGCCCGGAAGAGCTTACAATCAAGCAGTACTTTAAAATATAGTGTGAGTAACACCCTTTGCCATGGTTTGCATGTTTACCTTTTAAGAAGTCTTTAAATGATGGAATGTGCATAATTCGAATGGATCAGTAATTACAGCGATGAACTGGAAGCTTTACTTGCAATGGTCACATTGAGTGGGTGGAGCAGCCTCCTACAAATGTTGGCATCACATGGGTGATTCAACCTGCCAGCAGTTTGGCAGCGACATCTGAGTATACACATTGGTATGAACACAAGGCAGAGTTGATAAATCATCTCTTTAACACAAAAGTTACACATGAGTTTGCATGTGGCTATGTGATTAAATGTTTGTAAACACTTACTATATTCACCTACATACAAACCAATCAAAATGATGAGCTGTCACCAGAACTGGTTGACATTTGCTTTTGGGTGAAACATCCAATGACAACTGAGGGTATTTTTCTCTAATTCTCTGTTGTATGCATAGGATTGGAAGGTAAATCTCCGAAATAGGCACAGAAGGGGAAATACCTGGCTTTAAATATATAGTGTAACAAAACATTCATTGCTATACATTACACCCAAAAGGCCTCAGTAAAGTACAGTACCTACTTGTGATGTGTTAGTGTTAAAGGCCATAAAAAAAAAAATTGAAATGTTTAGAGCACTGGAGACAAGGGGAGGGTGAAAGACACAGCAAACATACCCTTAACATGTAAACATTAGATGGATATGAAAAGCAGCACAATATAAATGACTTTTTCTTGACCTCTAAATCTCAGTCATTCTAATATCCTAATACTGCAGTGCTAAGCATAATGATACCATGCAAAATACTGTAATCATCAGCAAAAGATTACGGAGTATCTGATCACTGATTTCAGTACACATAGGACATATTGCTCACAGATATTGCAGAAAGAAAAAGATAGTGACAACTAAGGAGTGATTACAAAAGTAACACAGTTTTCATTGGAAAAAAAAATCAACTGTAAGGGTGGGTTTTAGTTATTTGAAAAACAAGAAGAATTTCATGTTTTATTATGAATTCGGCAGCCAGACTGATCCATCCTTCCCACCGCTCCTCTTCTGTTGCATATCTCTGTAGTTCTCTTCATTGGCTTCCATTTCTCCTTAAAATCAAATTTAAGCTCCTGTGCTTTGCCTTCCACAGTTCTTGCTCCACTTACATTTCTGACCCGCTCTCTTCGCACCTCCAATGACCTACTACTGACTTCCTCACCTCATCACACGCACGGCTCCAAGACTTTTCTAGAGCTGCCCCAACTCTCTGGAATGGTCTTCCTCGTCCTATTCAGCTTGCTCCTACTTTCTGCTCATTTAAAGGAGCTCTCAAAACCCATCTTTTCAAACTTGCCTACCCATCTTCTTCTGTCTCCTAAAACCCTCACTACTTCCCACCACTACACATCTCCCCTCCTATTGTATGATACTTCCCCCACCTACTAGATTGTAAGCTCCTCGGGGCAGGGTCCTCACCTTTTTATGTGTCACTGACTGTCTATGTCCGTCATTTGCAACCCCTATTTAAGGTACAGCACTGCGTAATATGTTGGCTTTATAAATCCTGTTTATTAACAATAATAATAATGATAATAATGTTTTATCGTATCAGACATGCATACCTTTCATTTATGCAGTAGACAAGTTCAGACAGACAGTTGACAATCATGCAGTTATCACACTTGTCAC
Source organism: Pyxicephalus adspersus (assembly GCF_032062135.1). Classification (NCBI taxonomy): domain Eukaryota; kingdom Metazoa; phylum Chordata; class Amphibia; order Anura; family Pyxicephalidae; genus Pyxicephalus; species Pyxicephalus adspersus. Next base: position 35,645,112 of record NC_092859.1, read on the forward strand.
ATTGCAACAAGGTATATCTGCTCTAAAGCTGTTGTACTGTTATAGTAGTTTTTTTCAACTGCTTGCAACCTCAAGTAAGAATTTGAAAGCCTATGGAAGCGGTTTAATGGCAGACCACTATGAGACTCTACATGAAGTGTTTGAAGAAACACCCTGCACATTGCTGGCAAATACCTTAACAAAAAAGAGGATTTAAACTGTTCAAAATCATTATAGTAAAAATCAAGGTTTTGGGGGGTTGAGATTGGCTGACAGCAGTGATTCTGAACTTTTGAACTTAGTCCTCATCACAGATAACTGGCTAATGAGATGATGTTCAATGAATTTATAATTACCTATAGAACTGTATGTTGGAATAGGTATTTAATACACCGATGAAACACATACTTGGGAGCCGTTTTACCTGCCAAAAGATTTGTATTTTTGTCCGTTCAGTCATGAAACTTATACTGCCAAAAAAAGCAGAGCCAGATTCATGACCTTATTTATCTGCATTGAGATGAATACAAAAATGAATACTTTTATAAAATAATTATTTATAAAAGGTTTATTTCTGTGGTTATCCATGTCATTACCTTTATAAAGAATTCCAAAGTTTCTTAGCCAAAAAGCTTCCTACATCCTGGTTTGTAGTCTTTTAGGACTGACAAGTCTTATCTTTTTTTAACAGCACTTTCAAAATAATGAATGGTAACAATTGTAAAATACAATACTTTATATAGAGCTTTATACAGAGTTTGTACAGAGATGCCAGATTCCAGTGGTAAATACACACTGCAATAATATGCAATGATGCTATGTAAATGTAATTGTATGATTATCCATAACGGAAATATAAAAAGAGGACTTGCTTTACTTTTACTCTGGACATTATATTCTACCTTATGTAAGTAAAAAAAACTCATCATCAGGAATGAAATAAATGTTTTGTTAAGAGATGTGAGTAATGTCACAGACATGAATTCACAATTGCTTTGTAGAGGCATACAGAGGAAGGTTACATTAGGCGAGAATTCTTTCACAAAGCTCACAACATAATTCATGCATGCCATCCCTTGAGAACATTTTGTCTGCAGCAAGTCAGGTGAATCACAGGACATAATTGTTGTAATCTGCTGTCCCAGCCAATGAACAGCAAAACCTGGTACAAAACAATATTATACCTGAGGTTTACTTAGCAACTCATTATCATGTAATTTGTCCTCACATAAAAGTGAAGACTTCATAGTAATACATACAAAATGCACATCTGCACACAAAACAAACTCACCTGTGTCCTTTGTAATCCCAAATATTTATCTCCAGCCTATTGCTGTGATCATTCAGTGCAACTTTTATATTTTCACAGAGTTTGACTTTGACTGCAGTTAATGAGATCTTGAAATGAGATAAGAAAACATTTTCAAATAAAAAGCATTTCTTTATACCACCTTGTTCACCCTAATCAGCTTTAATGAACTCCTTCCTCCTCTTCTGTCCTCTAATATTTTTTGGCTGCTCTCGCTTTTTAACCATTCATGCCAAAAATAGCTTTTTTCATCTGCACCATGCAGCGTCATTTTTAAAAGCAAAATTATTGGCAAATTATGCAATTGCATTTATAAATTTTACAGTAAAACCAATACAAGTGCTAAAATTTGAACAAGGCTTCTCGTGTTGTAAAATTACTGTACTAACAGTAATTATTATTTCCACTTCCACTAAATGTTTGCAGTAACTACCAATAGAAAAGCTGTTTTCAGAACTCAGTATTACACTATTTATTCATTTGTTTCAATGTTCTTCACACAATCTTTTCTTGAGATTCTGAAATAGGAACCATGAGATTGATGAGGACTCAGTGGGGTGTGAACATTTCTGTCTGTTGATTGGAGGAGTCCTAGGGGTGCCCTCCTTGCCACATGACTTCCTGACAGCAGGTGTTTCCTATATGTCACTAAAAATAGAAAGCCTTTGGGAAGATAAACAATTGTATACATTCCATATTTCACATTGTGTTGTGATGCTCATATCAGATTCAAGGTTTTCAGACTGAGATAAATGGAATAAAGTAATCCTAAAACAGGCAGATATCATCAAACCTTCACCGAAAACCCCAGGAGCTGCTGTATTGCATCTTCCAATTTGCCAAAAAGGGAAGCAGTACCTTTGTGGCTAAGAACTCAAAAATGATGAGGAAGAAGATATATTAGAGCTTGTCATACTTAGAGGTATTCAAAGATTCTTGGAATATAACAGGGGATTGTGATTGTCCCAGTATGAAAGTCCTGCACCACAGGATCCTCAACATGTTATCTCATGGGGGCCATTACTGTGTTGTATGCAAATGTAAAAAACCTGCTGTCAAGAATACGCTGTCTGAATTTTTCTTTGCACCCACTGCAATCATTACACTCTAAGCCACTGACCCATTACAAGTAACAGAAATTTCACAGCTATTATCAAGGGCCTTGAGCCTTGTACAGATGCTTAATAATGTTGCTTGATGACAGTAGGAATTAACTCACACTGTACAGTTATGTGTGGGGAACAAAATGACAATATCGTGAGACATCTGTACTAAAGCTAGATTTTCATTTAAATACATGATGAAAATCCAGTAGCTGTATAAACCTTTGGTCAACATCTCAGGTTCCAAATGAAACGAGTAGTGATCCTAAGCAACATCACAGGCCTTGCACAGCAGTTTATTTTGGCTTGAGTAGTTAATCTGGATAATGTTTTATTAAACTTTATGTGAAATGCACAATGCACTTAGTATAATTGTCCCGCTTTTGAAGGCAGCCATATATAGGAGGGATAGCATACTACAGAGTGTGCCTCCAGCGTCCCTATTTTATAAATGTGGCCTGCAGTGACATAGGGATCAAGAGAGGAAACCATATAGAGCAGCAGGGAGTGCCAGCATCTGACATTTTCAGGAACATCAAAAGCTAAACGTTTTCACCAAACAACAAGAGTTTAGCAGCACAGGAAGCAGGGCAGGTAAGTAACTATTACCTGCTTTTTTTGCACAAATCCTTTGGTGATAGATTTGCTTTAGTTTTAAGCTGTTCTGGGAACTGAAATTAAAGTGAACCTATTGCTATGCCTTCACTGATGTATTACCTAATTAATGCAATACAGCATATGCCCTTTAAAGTATTGAATTTCAATGGGTACATACAGTCATGAGAAAAACAAAGTACATCCTGTTTTAATTAAAAGATTTTACATATCAGAATATACTCCTTAGCAGGATCTAAATTTAGGTAAATACAATTCCAAATGGACAGCAACACATGACATATTGGGCTGTGCCATTATTTATTTACAAAGAGTAAGCCAAAATGCAGAAGCAGTGTATATAAATGTACATCCTCACCTCTTTTATAGAAGTGTAAGGAACAGCCAGGTGCTGCTAATCAAATTCAGTTAATGAAATGATCATCAGCAAGAGTAACAATCAGCAAGGGTAACCACTATAAAAGCAAAAGCGTTGTCAGTTTGCTGATCTGGAGCATTCAGGTGTGTGTAAACACAATGCCAAAGAAGAAAGACATCAGCAAGCATCCTAGGGAAGCGATTGCTTCTGGGAAGGGTTATAAGACCATTTCCAAATAATATGAAGTCCATCATTCTACAATGAGAAAGAGTGTTCACAGGTGGTAAACATTCAACACTTCAAGGTTTTCAACCTTCTCAGGTGTGGATATGCCAGCAAATTTATCCTAAAGTCATAATGTCAATGCTCAGAAAAACTGAACCCAAGAGCTACATCTCAGACTCTATGTCTCAGTTAACATAATATTTGTTAAAATGTATGACCATACAGGTATAAATAGGCTAAACAAATTTGGTTTGTTTGGAAGGGTAGACTGAAGAACGCCTCTTCTCTCTGAAAAAAAAAGTAGCAGCATTCCATAGGTTTGCAAAGTTGCATCTGAACAGACCACAAGACTTGTGGAAGAATATCCTTTGGACATATGAAACCAAAGTGGAAATGTTTGGTGAAAATCATACACAGCATTTCGGCACAAACACCTTTGAGTCCACTATGAACACCTTTGTTTACCAAATGTGAGGTCACCTCAGAAGCTTGGCTGAAATTGGTTCATACAATAGGACAATAATCCCAAGCACAGCAGCAAATCTACAACAGAATGGCTGAAAAAGAAATAATCAGTGACCCAATCAAAGTCAAGACCTCAACTTAAAATGCTGTGCCCAAACTTACTTCTCTGACTTCTCCTCTGAAGAAGCATTTTTGTAAAACAAATCAGCACAAAGACTACACTATAATCAGATCTTTTTGACTCATCTGTGTTTTTGAAGGGGTATCAAATGTATATGGACATTTACCAAATTTTGGTTTCTTATATACCAAGAACATGTTTAAACTGTTATATACTTTCTGACTGGAACTGCCAAAAGTGAACCACTTCCCACTCATTTCAAACTATGATATTTTTCATTGTATATTGTAATGATTTAGTGGCAAGGCAGCGTATACATGAATTGGTTTACCAAATTCCCCCTTCCTCTTTCTTTCTTTCTTTCTCTTAATTTAGGGTATTACAGTACTTCACTGAGACTAATAAAGTCATACTGAAAATGATTACTTCAAGTTATTGCTGCTAAAGGTTGCATGTGAACAAACCACAACCACTATCGAATCATGGGAGAGTACTTCTCACTTTAGTTTTGCAAACATGGCTTCCCTAGTTTGGCTTCATTTTCGTCTAATGAAAAACGACACGGTGGGTTGTTTAAACTTGAGGTTAGATTTAAAAAACTTTAGATCCTGCCAAAGCCTGGATTATTTATTTATTATGTTCTGATACATAAAACCTAAAATTCAAAGAAAGTATACTTTTTTTTCTGTGGGTCCTACTGAGCAGTCATATTGATCAGACTTCAGTCAGGGTTTCTTGTGTAAACTGCTTTTCCAACATCATGGCATAAAGTTCACTATTATGTCACTGAATGAATCATTTCTTTCAACATCACACAAGGGATCTAACAGAATACGTGGTAGTTAAAAGATGTCCACAGCTACAATTGTGTTAACCTTTTTATTAGATTTGCTGATTCTGAAATGCTGGGTTATGCACAAAAAAAAATAAAAAATGGGAAGACCTAATTATTAATTTAAAAAAAAAAGCCCAGAAAAAAGGACATAATAATAAACAGTATACTATAAAAATGATCACTGAAAGCCTTGAAAAAAAAAATGAATGAGAAATGGGCTTTCCAACCATGTTTTATGTTTTGAATTGCAGCCCTATGTTCTTTCCTTATGGTGTCTGTTTCCTATTTGGGTTACAGCTCCTTCTCCTTACAAATTATCTGTGGTAAGAGGCAAGGGTGTCCCCTTTCCCCCAATTTATTTATTCACTGTATACATGATGTAGAAATTCCAGTATTTCACAATAAACTTTTTGTTAAATTACAACCTTTTAACTGTGACTCAGACCCTCATTATTCTTACATATCTACTGCACACTTCCACAGCTTTTCAGAGATGTCAGGCCTGTTGATAAATGACATCAAAACCATCACTCTGAGTATAACTCTTACTGAACCTATGTTCATTTTAAAAGCTGCTTTTCCTTTCAACATGTCATACATGAAATAATTAGGTATGAACATTACCTCTTCTTCCCTTTTCTTTGCTTTAAAATGCAAACTATTCATATACTCACTGCTTTACTGCAAATCATACTGGAATATCTCACGGCTAGGTCATAATAATGCAAAAACAGACTTTTCTCTCTGCATTTATCATACTTTACTATCTTTTCTTTTTTTTTTCAACTTAAATCTTGGGCAATGTTCAGACAATTGTTCATCACTTACATGGAAACATACATTTTACCCAATGCCAAACCCCCAGTGCTCACCGCCAAACTATGGGGTGGTTTTGTGTACCAAAGTTTAAAGCCTCACAAGCTCAAATAACTAATCAACCAATATTCTCTTGGATCTATTTAAGGATACAAAATGTCCACCCAGTTCTGATTAGTTCTTAACTCTAGACTTTGACATCAGATAACTTTTTCTAGATAAGTCTTGAAACTTTCCTTAGATATCTGGGATAGGGTAAACTACTACTTAAAGTACGCTAATGCTACAACTCACAATTACTACTAGGTTTAGAGAACTCCCCCTCCTTCATGTGGTGGTCTTCTGGATTCTGAGAAAATACTCCATATTCTAATTCTAAACTGAGTGTCCTTAGCCTGAAAGATCTCAGAGGCAAATGTCATATTCTGTATATGAAACAATATCAATACTTTTTGGACATTGGATTACTAGTCTATTTAGAATGGAAACCTCATTTAAATTACTTCCTGCCTATGGACACTTATATGTCTATGACTCTACTTTCAAAGATAACACCATACTTGTTATAAGATTACTCATCAAACGCAATGTTTATGTTGTGAGGTTGAGAATGAGACTTGAATACTAAAAACTACAGGATGGCTCAGTCCTCCATAACTGGTAGTTTTGCCCATGACTAGTTAAGATCCCTTCTGGTCTAGGATATGTGTTCACATTCTATGCATACTTGTCATTGTAATATGTAAAAACCCATGGATTGTTTTATTGCACGTCATGTGGATGGCCTCACTTAATATCCACAACATATCTTTGTTGCTACAAAACAACCTATCACAAAAGATTGGAAAAAAACATCAGTACTGTATGAATAAGTGGTATCAAGACTAAACAGAAATTAATGAGCATCTTGAGAGATACCCACACTAAATGAGTACTATGGTGGTCTGGCAACCTTGGATAACGTATACCTACTCTAATCTAATCTGTACGTTAATTTTTTTCTCCAAAGTATTTCCCTTTATCTCTCACTGTTACATGGGATTATAGCCCAAATTTTTTGGTTTACCTATTAAATTTATATTAAAACTGTTTTACCCTATACTAATAACGTTTAATAAACTTATGTTAAACTACAACTTATATTACTTATTAGGAAAAACAGATTTCACTCACTTATTGGCCACAGCCTTTTTTTGGTTTAACACATGTAAATAAATCAAATCGAACTAGATTATTCACATCAACTTTTATATAGACTACTGATGAGAACCTAGTTACCACGATTCACCACAAGTTACCGTATTCTCCTAAAGTTTTCTCCACACAAAGTGACTACGCCACATAAAATAGACCGTGACAAGGGAAGGGAGGGTGGGAATCTGAATCTTATTGCAACTGTGACTAATTAATTTTTCTTTCCTTCTTCTAAGTGTTCCTGAAATAATAAAACGTATTTTTTCTTAATAGCAAGCAAATGTCATCTCCTGCTGACATAATTCCATGTGGGGACATTTGCTGCGCTCCCAGTCCATTCCCCTTTCACTTCTTTTTTTTCTTTTCTCCCCTATTCCTGTCTCTTTTTCTTTTCTTTTTTCTAACCAGATTCCTCAGAATATCAATATTTCTTCATTCCTCCACTTGTTATACTTTTATGTTCCTGAGAAAAGTAACACAATCATTTTAAGCTTTATGTCCCCCTTCAAATGCCTTCAAGGGAGTTTTGTCAACATGTTACTTGGCCCATCATTTTCTCGTGATATTAGAATCTTTTCATATATCAATTCCCTTGTCTGTGGGGATTGTAAAACATCCTAAAGAGAATGTGTGTCAATGTTATCTATGGGTAAAGACACTACTGCATATAGAACTATATATAGCACTTTATATTGTTTTCCTGCTTTATTTGTTCTTCTTAAAATGTCCTCCTGTTTGGGGTATCAACATAATAATAATAATAATAATAATCTTCTAAAAAAAAAAATAAAAGCCAGTAAAAAAATAGGAAAACTTTAGGAAAGTGTTCAAATACACTTAGGATCTATAGGATCAAGGAATAGTATATTCTAAAGCAAAAGTATACAGGAATTCCATTGCACCGCTACTACAATTCCCGGCATCACTCGCCTCTATAGACCAGCGGGCACTCTGCCTATGGGTGGCCCCGCATTGGACTGTTTTATAGATTATAGGGAATGGTAGTAGCAGCGCTATTTCAATTAGGAGGAAGTTCCAGCAGCGGGCCACTCATAAGATTTAGCGCCGCATTGGCTGCGTCTGGCATTTCCAGCACTCCCCCTCAGCTGTACTTTTCCTTGCTACTCCAAGGCATGGACTTGAATGGTAGGGTTTTCATAGAAGAATATTGGTATTATTATCATTAGCCTGTGCAAAAAGGTTACCAATGAAATTTAACCCAGAAGGCTACAAATAGAGAAAGAGGAAATATTCACAGGATGAATAATAAAGTGCAGGGTGAATTTCAGCATATTGCCGGTGTAAGAATAAGAACAGTGCAGTGGTGGCAGGCAGGAGTGTGTGTTGGTGAGGTAATAATGACTAAATACACAGTGCAAGGGCAGCGAGTAAAAAAGTGCGCATTGATTGGTGGAGTGGTGGCAAGTGAAAACCGGATGCTGTTACAGTCCCCATAGGGGAATATAGGTATGGTTACATACTGACAACATGTGCTCAATGTTGTATTACTGCAGTAGAAACGAGTGCACAGCAAGCCTGGTGATGGAAGTGGTAACAACTACACAAATACTCTCATAATCCCCACTGTGCCCGACAACAAGCACTCATTCCCTCGCCCCCTGCTTATATGTAGACTACAGGCTCCGCCTTGACATGTGACCTATTACGTGCCGCTCCAAACTCCGCCCCATACTAAATAATCAGTCCGCCCCCTGCTGCTGAGCGATCAAATTCCCTCGGCTCATTGTCCGATTCAAATCCAGCCTCCAGTTAACGCCCCTTCACTCCTATAGGCTTATTTTCGGCATATTAATTAGACATTCATCTTGTGTAAAATATGGGGAATTTATGTTTAAATAATAAATATTGAATAGAGAATAGGAGTTTATTACAGTAACACACGTTATTTAAACAACTACTTTCACCTTATTCGATCAAAAAATAGCTCACATTGAAATCGCCATAAGCTTACACTTTAAAACGCAGCGGCCCTATATATACTGATTCTCGCTTCCATTGGATCGTGTTGTATGAAAGGAGAGAAGGTTAGCACTCCCCTTGACAAGGATGGAAGAGGTCCCTGTGGCCTTCACAACACATATACGGTTAAGGCATTGCCACTTACTTCGTGGCATCTCTAACCAAGTTTTTTATTTAATAAATTATCTGGTTGGAGAATTTCTGGATGAAAGCAAAACTAACTGGAATAATAATAGAATCTTCCCATGGTGCATGCCGCAGTAACTCGCATGCTGGGGCGCTTACATGTGCCTAAGGCTTAGTCTACACGGACGTTTTCCCCAGCATTTAATCTGAGGCTTTAAAAGTCCATGTTTGAAATCCCTCATGCATTACAATGAGTTAATCCATACCAGGACGTTTCCTTGAGGCATGTCTATGAGCTTTATCTTTACCAGGGTCTGCAAACTTTTTGGACTACTGGGCTATTTTAGGAAGTCAGGACGGCACATTAGGCCGGAAGATACAAGGTGTCTAAGGAAAGGAGTTTTCCAACCGTGACTGCAAGCGAGCAGCCTCAGTCATCCGTGGTGCAGTCTCTGTATGTGTGCTTGGCATCGAAATGCCCCTTGAGATTCACCGCTTGAAGGTGCTGTTGGTGTCGTTGCACGCTAAACACAGGGCATTGTTTCCGCGTTGGATGAAGAATAATTCGTCAGTCCATTTGGGGTTGAAGACACGACGTTCGGGGTTAACCTTCCGGAGACCGGTAGCTGTGCGTTGCTTCTGCTATTTAGGCATAGTAATTGGGGTTACTGTGTGGGAACTCAATGATATCGCAGGAACTCACGATAATGCGACAATTTAATTAGGCCCGATCAAACAATAAATATGCAGGGGGGCGTTAGGCCGGACTGGAATACTGGCTAGGCCTTTAGACCGGAGTTTGCCTACTTTTGATCTAGAACATTGCTTGCAATGTTTAATAAATTAAAATGTTATTGGTGGAAAACACCCAAAAACGTGGGTAAACGCTTTCATGGATTTCAATGGGGCATTTTCCCGCGTTTATAAGCATTTGAAATGTAAACATGCGAAAATGTGGAAAAACGCGGCATAGACGTTGTCCAGGGTTTTAAAGGCAAGCTTTAAAACGCTAAATAAAGTGCATAAAAACGCATATACACGCAGTAGGAACGTTTACATACGTTTTTAAAAACGTCCATGTGAACCCAGCCTAAGGACGGCAAGGTCTACTAGGTGGCTTTATGTGATTTAGGACGCCAATATAGCAGTGCTAAAACATTCTAAGCAGCAGGTGGTGGACACCCACATGTAACACTGCATGGAGGAGAAGATGTACAACACCTATACCCATCTACTTATTTAGAATTGAGGTGCCCAAGCACTGTATGGTACACACTCATTCCCCTTCCTTTGCCAAATAACTTCTCTGCAACATCATGTAACACAGGCCGGCTGCAGGTGACTTGCTCTGCCCGAACACATGACCTATCACCTGAGATCAGCTCTGGGCAATGCTTTTTGTTTTACTAAAAAATCTGTCTGTGAAAATTATCCACCCAATGGGAGAGTACAATGAGAGGCAGGTTGGGGCCTACGAACAAAGGCGCCACCCCCCCTAACCTTGGTGCCTTAGGACACGGCCTAGGTTGCCTTTTGAGAAATCCAGTAATGATCTTTTTTAGTGGGGACTGTGACAACCCCCAATATTTCACTTTCTTGCAACCACTGCACCAATGCGCACTTTTTCACTCACTGCCCCTGCGATGTGTAGTTACTCACTCACCACCACCTCACCCACACACACTCATGTGCTTGCCAACAATGCACCAAATGTACTTATTCATACACCAGCACTACACTGATATTCACCTCGCACTTTAATATTCATCCTGTGAAATAAACTGGTACACTGGTTGCTAAGTGTTATTTTTAATTTTATCATTGGTGCAGTGTTCAAGCCCAGAGGAGTGGCCAGTTTACGCACAGGTTCCTCCAAGTGATATGGCAAAGAACTCACATAGGCTGGTGCAAATCCATGTTTAGGGGTTTACTGTAATTCGGCATGTATGGAGAGACGGGTTGGGGGGAATAGCAGCAGTTCACATTCAAAAGCATGTCCTACAGTCAACACTGACAGCTCACCTGCAGCATCCTCACCGACTCCCAAATCCATAGCCAAAGGATTCTGTCCTGAATACGAGGGGGTGCTGAGAAGTTCCTGGGTTTGGCCCCTTCCAGATGAAATAGAAAAATGAGTGTGGGGGCATATGACATCCTAATATCTTAGTATGTAACTGTGCAAATACCAGGTCAGGCAATTCTTAAAACGTTTTTTTCTTTTAGTGAGAAGCTGTGATGGCAGAGGCACAAGCAAGTTTCACGTCGTTGGAGTTACGGGCCGTCATGAAGTTTTTGTTTCTCCAGGGAAAGCCAGCAAAGGAGATTAACATTGAGATGTCACAAACACTGGGGGAGAAGTGTCCTTCCTACAGCACTGTGAAAACCTGGATATCTCGTTTCAAGACTGGGCATTTCACCGTTGAAGATGAGCCCTGCAGTGGGCGCCCTCCTACCTCAACTGACCTGGCAACCTGCAATGCTGTCTATGAGCTGATTATTGAGGACCGGCGAATATCCACAAAAATATAGCCCAGATACTTGACATCTCAGGGGAGCGTGTTGGGTTTGTTATCACCACTATCCTAGACATAGTGTAATGTAACATAGGCGTAAGCTTTCAGCGAAGTGGGTCCCGAAATGTTTGAACAGTGATCAGAAGAAGGAACGAGTTGAAGCATCCAAAGCCGTTTTGGCCCATTTTGAAGCTGCACAGGGCTAGGTTAGTGACTGGGGATGAAACCTGGCTCCACATCTATGATACTGAAACCAAGGAATAGTCAAAGGAATGTCGCCTGCGCGGGTCCCCACGGCCGAAGAAGTTCCAAACCCAGAAATCGGCCAAAAAAGTGGCGTCTATTTTTTGGGACAAAGACAGTATTCTGTTGGTGGACTACCTACCTCAGGGCTCTAGTATCACCAGACAGTATTATGCTAACCTCCTGGCCCAGCTGAAGGAGACAATTAAGACGAAACGCAGTGGAAAGTTGACCAAAGGGATCCTTTTTTTGCAGGACAATGCACCTGCGCACACGTCCAACGTTGTGGCTGCCAAATTGAACACCCTGGGTTTCCAATTGTTCCACCAATCCCCCTACTCACCTGACCTGGCCACTTTGGACTATAATCTGTTCCTGAATTCGTAGAAACACCTGAAGGTGCAACGTTTTGAGGACATTTCTGACGTCAAAGATGCTGCTGAAAGCTGGTTTGCGGCCCAACAGAAGGACTTTTATTTGAACGGTCCAGAAAAGCTGCAATTACGCTGTACAAGTGCATCAGTCCCAGGGGGGAATATTTTGAATAAATGTGTCATTTTATAAATCTAGGTCTCTTCTTTCAGGGCAAAGCCAGGAACTTCTCAGCACCCGTACCTCTCTTCAGGCCCCCATGTTTCAGCTGCTCCCTGCCAAAGGCAAGTCCTTGGTCACTGGGCATGTAGCTTATTCCCCTCAGTGGGTCCAGTCTATAAACCCCCTCGGCCTACAGGCTTACTTTTTAGGTAGTCTGTAGGGGTATGTAAATATTGCATCCATCTTGCTGATTTGTTTTTCGCATAAAGGATCCAAACCTGCAACCCTAATCCTTCCCGACTGTATAGGTAACTAACCAGGAACAAGCATACAGCTGATGAAGGTAATATGTAACGCATCTTATAGTGGGTCTGAGCCTCTAGGTTCCAAAGGCATTCATAAGTCCCAGAAACCTGTGTGTAGTTAGGAGATCAGACTGTAAGAGGGTCTGTTGCTTCAGATGACTTAGAGGCTAATGCTGAGTAGGGAGGAGCGAGCGAGATTTGTAAATTCGATCTTGCGGCAAATCGGGCCTTTCTCGCCTACTGAACATGTAAGCGAGAACGGCCTTGTGAATTCAACCGAATTCCAAGTTTACGGGACCTGCAAGAGCAATCAGGGGAACGGAGCTGACAGCAAGCAAGACCTAATGGCTGTTTCTGCAGAACAGCACCATCAAAACAAAGTGGTCAAACAGTGTACTACAGTCCCTGTATTGAAAATGCGCGAAATTCATGCTGGGAAACTGAAGGAAACAGATTATCGATGGCGGGATTTTCGATTGTCAACTGTATTTTACCGTCCCATAATTGGTATTTTGTCTTTATCCACCTTATCATATCCTTGCAGCTTTATCGCACAGTAATTACATTTTGATTTACTGTATATTTCTAGAAAGGACTATAGAGTCTACTCAAACAGCTCAAACAGCTGGGTTATTTATTTCCTCACACCCAGTCTCTGGGAAAGTAATTAAGCAGATTGAACCTAAACATAATAAGAAAAATACATTTTCTTCTAGCCAGCTGCATACAGATCTGAAAACCGAAGAAATTTGTTGGTTAGGCATGACTGCTCCCACTCTGTCTTCAGTTAAGAGCAACCAACTGTGATTTACTTGTGGTTCTCAGTTTAAGAATTAACAGCCTAGTAAGAAGTACACAATAGGAGGAGAGATTTGTTATATAAACATACATTTTTTATGTTAATACTTTGTCTTTTATTTCCAGACAGTGGATGGAGTTCCAGGATCCATTTTGCATTTTCCTGGACTAACCTTGGTAGCTTTGTTGAAATGAAAAAACACAGGAAATGACACAAAAGCTGGATTTCTATCAGGATCAACAAGAAGAAGAAGATTAATAACAAGAAGAAATAAAACTAATCTAACCACCACTTCTAAGGGTTGTTCTTGTGTTTAGTTACAATTTAAGCTGAAATTTGTTCAATGTATAGTACAGTATATACTGCACTCCACACTGTAAACAATTAGGGAATTTAATGACTTGGCATGATTGTTGGTGCCGGGAGGGCTGGGGTGAGTATTTTAGAACCTTTAGAAACCATATCTAGTGTTTACAGAGAATGGTCCAAAAGAAAAAAAAGAGAAAAATCCAGTGAGCAGCAGTTCTTCCGGTGAAAATTCTTTTTTGAAGCAAGAGGTCAAATGGGAATGGCCAGACGGGTTCAAGCTGATAGAAAGCCAACAGTAACTCAAATAACAACTCATTACAACCAAGGCATGCAGAAGAGTATCTCTGAATGCACAATCCATTGCAGCACAAGACCACACTTGATGCTTCTTCTGAGGCTATATTTATCAGAGGCTCACCAAAATTGGACATGAAATGATTGGAAAAATGTTGGGCTGAGCTGATTAGTCTCCATATCTGCTGCATCATTTAGAACATTCAGAGTTTGGCTCCAACAACACGAAAGCAAGGCATTCTGTCTTGTATCAACAGTTTAGGCTGCTGCTGGTGGTGTAATGGTTCAAGGGATAATTTCTTGGCACACTTTGGGCTCCTTAATACCAAATGAGGATCATTTATATGCCACGGTGTACATTAGTATTGTTGCTGACCATGTCCATCCCTTTATACCCTCAGTGTACCTATCCAGCAGAATATTGCACCATGTCACAACGCTTTTGTTAGTTTGTGTGTTGCAAATAGGCTTTGCAGGTAAAGCAGACAGATCTGATACACATTATTTGCTCAGCACTCGCACTGCATCCAAATACAGAATGCAAACACAGGAAAGCAAATATTTTCATGGGATTTTTTGAGTGAGTGCCATGCTGGGGAGGAGCGGCATGAAAAGCTGAGCCATGTTTCCTGTTGCCATTTTCACACTTTTAACAACCACTGTGACTGCCCTGTAGGAAAATGTCAAGCAACAGTGAAGTGACAGGGCAGTAATGGTAATAAAATCATGGGAACCAGGGAAGAAATCCAAGGTACGTGCCCAAGCTGCCAAGAGCTAGTGATGCCACTGCCATCATTTTCTTCTATTAACCCATCTCACCATTCACACCATAAATATGTTTAAGCTCATAAACAACAAAATCAAACTATGGTCAAATTACCTTCAAATCACCACTTTGTACTCCCAATCATCAGTAAGAATTCAATTCCCTTTTTTAATGACAGGGCTGAAAGTTTCTTCTGTGCATCCAGATTTAATTACATCAGGCAATACAAAGGCAATCACCAATGACAGACAATCGTTATAATTTAAAATTTGGCTGTGAAGCAAAACACAACTTGACGGCAATGCTGACCTGAATACTTTAATTGTTGCTGTGGAGTAGCTGTGGTATATCCTGTATATATAGTTTAAACAATATGCTGATTATAATCATATTTTTATTAAGGGCTGAACTGCCTGATAATGTTACCCTACATACAAGATTATCCAATGCCACTCCTTCAATTATAACCCATGCAAATAATTGTGATTATATTAAGCTATTTATAAACATATCTGAGATATTATGGCAGCAATCTGTCTGAAAAGATTCCATTGGGCTTATAGTGTTATAACTATGTGAGACCTAAAGAAAGTTGTGGTTCTCAATTATTTGATTCCAACCATTTAAATTAGGTCATTTAGTGCAACCAGGTCTTACACTTCATTTTCCTTTAAAATCCGCCACTGCCTGCATAGGAAAGTGGCTAGTAGTGCAGGGAATGACCCTTTTTTTCTGAGTTGAAGCAGTGGTCTCTCCGCAAAGGTCCAGCACATCTCCTGCTAAATGCTAGAGCTCTTCAATCGCTGGGAAGCCTGAGTTATGCTTTATGTAGAGTTATAGGTCTGACTTAGGGGGGAGACACAGAGGTTCAGTGTCAAGTGTCCAGTACAGATGGGGCAGCAGAGTGATTCAGCGCCTAGCACTCTTGCTGTTACAGCAGTAGGATGCTAGGTTCAAATCAACCAAAACACTATCTATATAGGTTGTATGGGTATTCTTCGGGCACTCTGGTTACCTCCTACATCCCAAAAACATGTGTTTAGGTAATTGTTCTGTATTGATCTGTACTGTGTAGGTGAAAAAGGAAAGATAACAATAGATTGATGGCATTAAGATGGACTGTGTATTGTGTCAACAATATATAATTACAAGTTCCTAATAATAATAAAGTATTGTTGTCAATTCCACACAAACTGTCCAATACATTGAATACAATGTAAGTTTCTCCAGAGCTAAGATGGGGTATTGACTTACAAGAGGCAAACTGGCACCAGCCTTCAGGTAAATAAAGCTTTATTAGTCTCTAAAAGAAGTGTGTGAAAGCTTTATGCAATGTCTGTTTGGTTAAGGCCTATGAGAAAGAATAGGAGGCGGATGCTGATCTTTTGGAGTATCAGTCAATGATGTATAAAAACTAACTAACTAAAAACACAAAACATTGGAAGGAGATAGATGCAAGGATGAGTGGGGTGCCAATGGTTGCCCACCCATGCCAGCCACTAGAAGAATGATGTGTTTTCTATGTGATTATACGGATACGGGTTATACGGAGTTCATGTTCCCATTTCTAATAAAGGTGGGTGTCCCACTGAGGTGAGCTGGTAAAAGAGTCTGAAAGTTGGAGCGAGGATGTAGAGAATATAGATAATTGCAAGGGGATCTCCAATCAATAACGCCATGCTGGTTTAGGCCTCTCTTCTAGTCCTCAATCTTCGGACACTGCAGCAACATTTAAAAAAAAAAAGAAATAAGAAGAATTATAAAGTGTTTGTGTTTTGACTATTTATTGTTTAAGGAATTTTAGGTAATTATCAAGCGGAAGGCTGAATACACACATCCAATTTTTGTCCAGAAAAATTGTCCAATTTTTGTCCTTTCATCATTGTTACCAGGGATGAAGGTGTGACAGATGGATGAACGAGTGCTGTACACATTGCTGTTCTGTTGCATGCAGAAGGGAGGACAGAGAACAAGCGAGTGGCACCCTGCTGTGCTCGTCTTTCTTTACTTGTGTATTGTGGTCATTATTTGTCGGTCATTCATAAATCCATAAGGATCCATTCATTTCAGTTGAGAATCATCTGGTGGACTGGTCACCAACCTTTTCGGACCTACGGACCACTGATGCATGGACTCCAGACTGCGCATGCACGGGGAGACGTGTGTCATTTAAAGGGGTAGAAACTTCCCCCAGAGTAATGTCATAATGCCAGAACCCGGCCACTCTCCCATCGTAGGTCTGAGGCTGTGTATTGAGAGTGGGCAGGTTGTGTCCAGAGACACAAAAAAATAAGCACTCAGACAGCAAAAGGGATTTATAATCATTTGAATGAACCTTCTTTATTAATGACTATTTCTTTGCCCTGTAGAAATGTATCAGACCGATCTATGCAATGGCCGAAAACGCATCAAAAAAGACCAGCTTTTAATCTTCGCATATAGGTGGCCACAGATGTTGAACAAGCTATTTATCATGTCATACAGGACATAGGACATTTTTACATTTTCCTGTTTTGGTTTTATTAACATTTTATTGGGAGTTTTCTTCTACAAACTCTTGTATGAAACAGAGTTTTCATCAATGGCGAATGCTGGAAATGGTGAAATAAATTCCTAATGATATACAGGGGCATTGGTGTCAAATGCCGCCTTTTGCATTCAAATGCTTTAGTGCTTTTGAATGCAAAAAACAGCAAAAGGTTTTATTCAAAGTGATTTGTCTGTAATGTTAACACATCTCAATAAGATCTTGTAGACAGACTTCTGTATTTAGAACTTTAATCCACACTACACTAAAATGTAAATCTGCTGACCCCAGCATATATAACAAAAGCACCATACTGAGTATTTTGGTGTTTGATCCAAGCAGCGTTGTAGTGCCCCACTCCATTTTGTGGGTGCTAGTATCTGGTGAACAAAATACTGTTTGTGGTGCTATAATACCCGCTGTAAGTGTATATCTCCACCAAGCAGATTGAGATCTATCTTGGACACATTAAAGGTATTAGAGATACAGGAAGCGGTTACTATTTAAGCTCAGTTGTTGCCTTAAATTACTCTTTACCCTTATAGTCCCTTTGCTGTGGCTGGATAATTTGAAGGAATTTGAATGTTATCCATTATCTTTAGCATGCTGACTCCAAGCATGAACTAGGAAACAAAAAATCAGTTCCAATGAACTGACTTACTTTGCTTCATTGTGTCTCATTTATCCCCAGTGTTGGGGATAGGGAAAGATAATTGATGACTGAGCTTTAAATACTGTAACAAGCGTGACTGCATTCCTCCTATTAATTACTATTGCATGTAGTACTTCTTTTCCACCACTAGATGTCCTCAGTCTTCTGTCTACCTTGTGCTATAGGGAGATATATATATATATATATATATATATAT